>NC_141875.1:119084100-119235615 GCF_056163025.1 Triticum urartu | reverse complement strand
CTCCAAATTTCGACCCCAAGGCTCAACATATAAAAAGAGGGGTAGGGATAGCACCCAAGACAAATCAAGAAACACCAAGCCATTTGCCGGCTACCCCGTCCCCTCTAGTTTATCCTCCGTCATAGTTTTCGTAGTGCTTAGGTGAAGCCCTCTGGAGATTGTTCTTCACCAACACCGTCACCACGCCGTCGTGCTACCGGAACTCATCTACTACTTCGCCCCTCTTGCTGGATCGAGAAGGCGAGGACGTCATCAAGCTGAACGTGTGCTGAACGCGGAGGTGCCATACGTTCAGTACTTGATCGGGACGGGTCGTGAAGGTGTATGACTACATCAACTGCATTGATAAATGTTTCCACTTACGGTCTATGAGGGTACGTAGACAACACTCTCCCCTCTCGTTGCTATGCATCACCATGATCCTACGTGTGCGTAGGATTTTTTTTTGAAATTACTACGTTCCCCAACATGTATTTCCTTGTTGCAATCTGTGTTAAATTCTCCTCATGCTTATGATCAAAATAAAGCTTTTACTAAACATATCTTTGATGCTTTAATGCAATCTTATGAAGAAAAGCTTGAACTAGAAGTTTCTATCCCTAGAAAACTTTATGATGAGTGGGAACCTACTATTAAAAAAATTAAGATTATTAATGCTATGCTTTGTGTGATTCGGGTGCTAGTGTTTCCACGATTCCAAAAACTTTGTGTGATGTGTTAGGTTTCCGTGAATTTGATGATTGTTCTTTAAATTTGCACCTTGCGGATTCCCCCATTAAGAAACCTATGGGAAGGACTAATGATGTTCTTATTGTTGAAAATAGGAATTTTGTGCCCGTAGATTTCATTGTTCTTGATATAGATTGCAATCTTATATGTCCTATTATTCTTGGTAGACCTTTCCTTAAAACGATTGGTGCAATTATTGACATGAAATAAGGAAATATTAGATTCGAATTTCCGTTAAGGAAATGCATGGAACACTTTCCTAGAAATAAAATTAAATTGCCTTATGAATCAATCATGAGAGCCACATATGGACTGCATACCAAAGATGACAATACCTAGATCGATTCTTGCTTTTATGCCTAGCTAGGGGCGTTAACCGATAGCGCTTATTGGGAGGCAACCCATTTTTATTTTTATTATTTACTTTTTGTTCCTTTTTAGTAATAAATAATTTATCTAGCCTATTTTAAGATTGTGTTTTTTATGTTTAAATTAGTGTTTGTGCCAAGTAAAGCCTTTAGTGTCTTCTTGGGTGATTGTTGTTTGATCTTGCTGAAATAAACAGAAAGTATGCGCTCACGAGAATAATTTTAATTTTTTACCAGAGAGCGATAAAATACCAATTCCAACTGAAGTACATCAATATACAAATTATTTAGGTCTTCCTAATATTTTAGAAGTTTTGGAGTTACAGAAGTATTCGAAACCTCCAGGTTGCTAAAGACTATTCTGTTTTGACAGATTCTGTTTTTCGTGTGTTGTTTACTTATTTTGATGAAACTATGGCCAGTATCGGGGGGTATGAACCATAGAGAAGTTGGAATACAGTAGGTTTAACACCAATATAAATAAAGAATGAGTTAATTACAGCACATTAAAGTGGTGGTTATTTTATACTAATGGAGCTAATGAGATTTTCTGTTGAGTTTTGTGTTGTGAAGTTTTCAAGTTTTTGGGTAAATATTTGATGGATTTTGGAACAAGGAGTGGCAAAAGCCTAAGCTTGGGGATGACAATGGCACCCCAAGGTAAAATTAAAGGACAACCAAAAGCCTAAGATTGGGGATGCCCCGGAAGGCATCCCCTCTTTCGTCTTCGTCTATCGGTAACTTTACTTGAGGCTATATTTTTATTCACCACATCATATGTGTTTTGCTTGGAGCGTCTTTTATGATTTGAGTCTTTGCTTTTTAGTTTACCACAATCATCCTTGCTGTACACACCTTTTGAGAGAGACACACATGAATCGGAATTTATTAGAATACTCTATGTGCTTCACCTATATCTTTTGAGCTAGATAATTTTGCTCTAGTGCTTCAGTTATATCTTTTTAGAGCACAGTGTTGGTTTTATTTTATAGAAATTATTGATCTCTCATGCTTCACTTATATTATTTTGAGAGTCTTTTATAACAGCATGGTAACTTGCTTTGGTTATAAAATTAGTCGTAATATGATAGGCATACAAGATGGGTATAATAAAAACTTTCATATAGAGTGCATTAAAAACTATGACAAGTTTGATACTTGATAATTGTTTTGAGATATAAAGATGGTGATATTAGAGTTGTGCTAGTTGAGTAATTGTGAAATTGAAAATACTTGTGTTAAGGTTGGCAAGTCCTGTAGCATGCACGTATGGTAACCGTTGTGTGACAAATTTGAAGCACGAGGAGTTCTTTGAGTGCCTTCCTTATGAGTGGCGGTCGAGGACGAGCGATGGTCTTTTCCTACCAATCTATCCCTCTAGGTTCATGTGTGTAGTGCTTGGTTTTGATGACTTGTAGATTTTTGCAATAAGTATGTGAGTTCTTATGACTAATGTTGAGTTCATGGATTATACGCACTCTCATCCCTCCACCATTGCTAGCCTCTCTTGTACCACGCATCTTTCGTCGGTACCATAAACCCATCATTTACCTTCCTCAAAACAACCACCATACCTACCTATTATGGCATTTCTATAGCCATTCCGAGATATATTGCCATGCAACTTTCCACCGTTCCGTTTATTATGACATGCTCATCATAGTCATATTGCTTTGCATGATCATGTAGTTGACATCGTATTTGTGGCATGGCCACCTTTCATAATTTTTTATACATGTCACTCTTGATTCATATCCCGGCACACCACCGGAGGCATTCACATAGACTAATATTTTGTTCTAAGTATCGAGTTGTAAGTAAATAAAAGTGTGATGATCTTCATTATTCTAGCATTGTCCCATGTGAGGAAAGGATGAAGGAGACTATGATTCCCCCACAATTCGGGATGAGACTCCGTATGACAAAAAGGAGGCCATAAAAAAGGAGAAGGCCCAAACAAAACAAGTAAAAATATGAGAGAAAAAGAGAGAAGGGGCAATGTTACTATCATTTTTCCACACTTGTTCTTCAAAGTAGCACCATGATCTTCATGATAGAGAGTCTCTTATGTTGTCACTTTCATATACTAGTGGGATTTTTTCATTATAGAACTTGGCTTGTATATTCCAATGATGGGTTCCTCAAATTTCCCTAGTTCTTCGTGAGCAAGCAAGTTGAATGCACACCCACTTAGTTTCTTTTGTTGAGCTTTCATACACTTATAGCCCTAGTGCATCCGTTGCATGGCAATCCCTACTCACTCACATTGATATCTATTGATCGGCATCTCCATAGCCCATTGATACGCCTAGTTGATGTGAGACTATCTTCCTCCCTTTTTGTCTTCTCCACAACCACCATTCAATTCCACCCATAGTGCTATGTCCATGGCTCGCGCTCATCGGGGTTGTGCATGATGAGAGCATTTTGTGTGACGGAGATGTAGCATGGCCAAACTATATGATTTTGTATGGATGAGCTTTCTTTGGCTATGTTATTTTGAGAAGACATAATTGCTTGGTTAGTATGCTCGAAGTATTATTGTTTTTATGTCAATATTGAACTTTTGTCTTGAATCTTTTGGATCTGAACATTCATGCCACAATAAAGAAAATTACATTGACAATTATGTTAGGTAGCATTCCACATCAAAGATTTTGTTTTTACCATTTACCTACTCGAGGACGAGCAAGAATTAAGCTTGGGGACGCTTGATACGTCTCCAACGTATCTATAATATTTGATTGTTCCATGCTATTATATTATCTGTTTTGGATGTTTAATGGGCTTTAATATGCACTTTTATATTATTTTTGGGAATAACCTATTAACCGGAGGCCCAGTGCCAGTTTCTGTTTTTTTTGCCTATTTTAGTGTTTTGCAGAAAAGGAATATCATAAGGAATCCAAACGGAACGAAACCTTCGAGAGGATCTTTCTTGGAACAAACGCAAACCAGGAGACTTGGAGTAGAAGTCTGGAACTCCGCGAAGCTTCCATGAGGCAGGAGGGCGCGCCCAGGGGTGGTAGGCACGCCCCCCACTCTCATGGGCCCCATGGAGCTCCACCAACGTACTCCTTTCGTCTACATATACTCTTATACCCTAAAAACATCAGGGGAGCCACGAAATCACTTTTCCACTGCCGCAACCTTCTGTACCCGTGAGATCCCATCTGGGGCCTTTTCCGGTGATCTGCCGGAGGGGGATTCGATCATGGAGGGATTTTACATTAACACAATAGCCTCTCCAATGATGTGTGAGTAGTTTACCACAGACCTTTGAGTCCGTAGTTATTAGCTAGATGGCTTCTTCTCTCTCTTTGGTTCTCAATACAAAGTTCTCCTCGATATTCTTGGAGATCTATTCGATATAATACCTTTTGTGGTGTGTTTGCCGAGATCCGATGAATTGTGGATTTATGATCAAGTTTATCTATGAACAATATTTGGTTCTTCTCTGAATTCTTATATGCATGATTTGACATCTTTGCAAGTCTCTTCGAATTATCGGTTTAGTTTGGCCTACTAGGTTGATCTTTCTTGAGATGGGAGAAGTGCTTAGCTTTGGGTTCAATCTTGCGGTGTCCTTTCCCAATGACAGTAGGGGCAGCAAGGCACGTATTGTATTGTTGCCATCGAGGATAAAAAGATGGGGTTTATATACTATTGCTTGAGTTTATCCCTCTACATCATGTCATCTTGCCTAAATCATTACTTTGTTCTGATGAGCTTAATACTCTAGATGCATGCTAGATAGCGGGCAATGTGTGAAGTAATAGTAGTAGATGCATAATCGTTTCGGTCTACTTAACACGGATGTGATGCCTATATTTCATAATCGTTGCCTAGATATTCTCATAACTATGCGCTCTTCTATCAATTGCTCGGCAGTAATTTTTTCACCCACCGTAATACTTGCTATCATGAGAGAAGCCACTAGTGAAACCTACGGCCCCTGGGTCTCTTTCTCATCATATTGCATCTCTTTTATTTACATCGCATCTCGTTAACTATTCTGCAATCTATACAACAAAAATACCAAAAATATTTATCTTATTACCTTTATCAGATCTCACTTTCGTAGGTGACCGTGAAGGGGTTGACAACCCCTTTTGTAACATCCCGAATTTCCAATTTGGAATGTTATACATAGGTCATCATATGCATATCATATTTTATTTGCATTTTGGCTTTGTGATCCCAAAATCCTAAGCAACTCGAGGACCCACAGAGAGAGTTGGGGATTTTATGGTTTTCATATTTGAATTTTCTCAAATATTGAAAAGTGGATCATTTTGGTTTAATTATTTTTCTCTCCAAAAATATTTCATAATTAAAATATATGAGTGGAGATAATATGAATTCTTTGAAATAAATTAAATAATGGAGGAAAAATATTAAAATCAAGTAAATAATTTATTTGGATTTTATCGCTGTTTGAATTAGAAAAATATGCATTTTTCAAAATTGCATTTTTAGGCCAAGATAATGTTCACTTTGTTCTAAATATTTTATTTAGACAGTGAAAATTTGTTTTGGCATTTTTAGATTTTTTTTGTTTATTTAGGATTTTCTCGGCGGAATCTGTTTAAAAAAACCCGACCTAACGGGCCGTGCCCGAGCCAGACTCAGTCCAAGCTCAGGCTTTATAAGCCAGCCCGAGCCCCCCCCCACGAGGCCCAAGTCGTCGCGCCCGAAACCCTAACCTGCGCCGCCACCGCTCGCCTACCGCCGCCGCCCGCGTCGCCTCCCCGGAGTTTGCCGCCGCCGTTTTTCCCCCGGTTTTCGTCGGTTTTATTTTCGATAAAAACCTAGATTGGTTTTTTTATTAGATTGCGTTTTATTTCGGTTTTTTCGGTTTAGTTTATTTAACGAACATTCGTTCGTTTACATCTGTTAGTGAACGATTGTCGTTAGATTGGTTCTGTTAGCGAACGTTCGTTCGTTAGTTTTTTCTTTTTATTTTCTATTCCGGCCAGGGACCTATCCGCGATTTTTATCACAGATTAGCCCCTGATCTTTAGACCCTCGCCATTTCTTAATCGCTCGTCCAAATCCAGTGAAACCAATGCCAAAATCTTCGTCTCGAACCCCTCTCTTTGTTTAACCAACTTGAAAAAGGTTTTGACAAATTTAAAATTTGGTTTCAAGCAGATTTGTCTTTGAAGTTCTTTTGACCGTAGTTTCAGTTCCGTATCTCCGTTTTGATTGATTCTTTTTTCAAATCGAACCTTTTCAGTTGAACTTTCAGTTCAGATATTCTTATTTGATGTTTTCCCCTTGCAACTTTGCTTGAGTGCTTATGTATGATATTGTTTGTTTGCGCTAGAATTCCCGGAGTGCGCAGTGTGCTACTACGAGTCACTAGGTTTTGCGGATCATCAGCAAGGCAAGTAACACATTGATCATACCCCTTTATTACCCAGTTCTTATGCATTTAGTTTCAACCCTCAAACATTTCATGAGTAGGATCTCTTAACATGTGGGTTTTGGGAAGTAGCTGATGAGGTAGAACCTATTGCCCATTTATTATCAAACCCCTAGGAGTTATTGCTATGTTATGCTATTTTATTGCCATGCTATGCTCCTATACGTGGATTGGGTTTGAGTGTATCCATGACAGATGTGAAATTATTAATTAATGGTTTACTTAAGGTGGCTACTTAAACACACATCTGGGTGGATTGGTTGCGGGCACCTAGGGATATACCAGTGCTGTCCTTTTTGGTTTGCCACCCAGGCTCAAAGGGATCATAAGATTATTCATGCTAGAAACTTCCATGTGCAGCCACAAGATATTATGGGCCCTAGCATAGTTGAGTAAGTTGTGGGAAACCTTTCCATGATGGGCTAGCAGATGTAGGGTATTGTAGGTGTACCGGCCTATCTATCGGTTAAGGGGACCTCTTCGGAAAGACTGTGTCTCGGTCATCCGTTTCTCAAACACCATGCAGTGTGAGAAATACAATGGAGGAGATCGAGTCTTGTGGGGAAAAGTGCGCAAACCTCTGCAGAGTGTACAAACTAATCATGGTTAGCTGTGTCCCCGGTTATGGACATCTTGAGTATCTGGTTCTTGGATTATCATGTGGATCTCATGACCCTAAATTAATTTTGTTGGGATGTTAATTACTTTTAATTGGGATTGAGATGGGGTTACCATTCTCAATGTTTTTAAACTACCATGATTGTTGAATAAAACATATTCCTTTGTTGTAGGGAAAAATTGGCTTTTCACAAAAACATTATAACCATAGAGCCTCCACCAGCCATATATGCATGTAGTGATAGCATTTACCTGTTTCATTGCTCTACTGTGTTATCTTGCCAGCATATTCCATGTGCTGACCCGTTTCGGCTGCAACATATCATGTTGCGGACTTTTCAGACGAAGAGTAAGGTGCGCTAGGTCGTTGTCGTGCACTCAGCTATGCCGTTGGAGTTGATGGACTCACTTTATCTTCCAAGTATTCCGCTGTTATCTTACTTAGATGGCCTTAAGCCATATTTATTGTTATAAGTTCTCTTTTGAGACATTCAATTTAATAAGTGTGTGATTGCCACTCTGTTAAAATCCTTCAAGTACTGTGTGTGTCAGCATTACCGATCCAGGGATGACACTTATGCACAAAGATTTGACCGTTTGAGGTCGGAGCGCTACAAGATGGTATCAAAGCACGCGCTAAATTTAGGACACGACCACTAAGATGAGCCATAGGTCACTCTTCTCTACTCATTTCTGACTCCTCACCATTTTCTACTCTATAGGATGGCGAACATAAGGAACAAGTTTGCACAACCGGATGAAGACGCACCTTTTGGATGACACTTGAAGGAAGTCACTAGATACCTAAACATCGGAATACCAAGCTTCACCGGGACCTACACCGCCACTTACCAGAAGAGGAGCTTGGATGATTCGAGTTCAAGTTCCAGGAAGGACATTCATGCCTGTCACTGATCCCATAAAGTTTTCCTTTGATGCACCAACCTGGAGTCTAGGAAAGAGCATGTCAGCCCACATCGCCATAGGACACATCGGTGAAGTTTATCACAAGGAATTTAAGGACACCATCTACCAGATATGTGGGCGCCGAGATGAGCAATGGGAGATGATCAGCACCCAGAAGGACATGTCCATTGCATCTTACATCCAGGAGTTAAACCAGCACATTCGTCGCCAGGAGAACCAAATATGCGCAAGCATGATAGATCCGAAGAAGTTGATGACTAGCAACATGGAGCTGGAAGCGGAACTCAAGTCTACACACGACAGATACAAGGAGGAAATCACCGTACTAGTGGAGATGAATGACGACCTGACAAGGAAGCTAGGAGTATTCATGGGAGACCCTGTGCCAGGAGGAGATGACGACCACCCCAAGGACTACATCATCACCGATGACACCGAATCCGACCCCAGTGACGATGATTATGGAGACGAAGCTGGAGCAGATATCATTGAGTCATCTACGGATCAAATTTTTTAGTAGACCACCATACTATTAGCAGTATTTCCCCCATGTATATATTAGTAGTCCGAGCACTGTAATGATAGTTAGATCGACGCGTGCCCTTGCTTGAATTGTTTTGGAGTGATATTGATTGTGTTTGTCTCATGTGCATATGGGTAGTGCTTTCTCACTAGACCTCATTCTATTCTAATCTCTCCCCTCTGAACCCATCAGATGCCTCCGAGACATGACCCCAGATTTGCTTTCCCACCGGAGCTCACTCAGTTGATCCAGCAGCAGAATACACTGATGCAGTTGCTAGTCCAGAACCAAGGCAACAACAACAACAACAATAACAACAACCCACCGCCACCACCACCAGTTGACAACCTAGCCCGTTTCTGAGGTTACAATTGCAGGTGTTTTCCAGTAGCATTGAGCCCATAGTTTCAGATGACTGGCTACGCAGGATTGGAAGGGAGTTAACCACTGCAGGTTGCACATATGCTGAGAAGGTGCGTTTTACCACACACCAATTGGATGGAGCTGCAGCCTCATGGTGGGAGAATTACACAGCTACTTTCCCCATAGCCAATGTTACTTGGGAGCAGTTTTAGCAAGCATTTCGCACTGCTCATGTCTCAACTGGAGCCATGAGCATGAAAGTGTGAGTTTCGCAACTTAAGCCAGGGAAACCATACTGTGGTGCAGTACGTGGAGGAGTTTTGCAAGTTAGCTCGCTATGCACCAGATGATGTGGCCATAGATGCCACGAAGCAAGAGAAGTTTATGGAAGGGCTGAATGATGAGATGAGAGTGCAGTTGATGGTGGCAACATTTAACAACTACCAGGAGTTGGTAGATAAGGCCCTCATGATTGAAGGAAAGCAGCAGCAAATTGAGAGCCGCAAAAGGAATAATGGACAAGTGAAGTACAATTCAGGAGCTCAGGAGAAGCCTCGTTTCACCCCGAACTGGGGAGGATTTACCCATAACCATGGAGGCCATACCCACAATGGAGGAAGTTCGCATAAGCACAATGGCTCTAGGAATGGAAATGGGAGTGGAGCAAGCAATCAGAACCGCTCTAACCCAAGCACGCCCGCCAAGAAGGACCAAAGTCACGTTACTTGTTTCAAGTGCGGGAAGACTGGACACTACGCTAATGAGTGTCCTGAACTCAAGAATGGAAATGGCAATGGAAGCTCTGGGAAGAAGCCCAACCCTTTCAACAAGGGACAAGTGAACCACGTGAATGTGGAGGAGGTTGAGGAGCAGCCAGATGCAGTTATCAGTAAGTTTTTGGTTAAGTCATTTACTGTAATAGTTATTTTTGATACTGGTGCATCGCATTCATACATATCAAGGGGATTTGTGGATAAGTATAAGTTGCCCACCAAAGTTCTTAAGACACCTATGTTAGTAAGCTCACCTGGAGCGGAGTATATGGAAAGCAGTGGATGTTTTTAGATGCCATTGACCATAGGTAGGCATGTTTTCCCCTCAGACTTAATAATTTTGGAATCACAAGGGTTGGATGTGATACTCGGTATGGATTGGCTATCCATGTATGGAGGAGACATTGATTGCGCCAGTAAGTTAATTCTGCTCAGCACACCGGAGGGAAAAACGATTAAGTATGTATCCATGCATACACCAAAGATGACTCATGTAAATTCCCTCACGGGAGTTGTCAAGGAGGAAGTGCCTGTAGTAACGGATTACCCGGATGTATTTCCAGAGGAATTACCAGGGATGCCGCCGGATCGAGACATTGAGTTTTTAATAGAGTTGCTGCCAGGCACTGGACCAATATCGAAGAGACCATACCGGATGCCCGCTAATGATCTGGAGGAGATTAAGAAATGGATTAAGGAGTTATTGGAGAAAGGTTACATTCACCGAAGTTCATCACCATGGGGAGCCCCGGTGCTCTTGGTTGAGAAAAAAGATAAGTCTCTATGAATGGTTGTTGATTATCGTGCATTGACTGAAGTGACGATCAAGAACAAGTACCCACTGCCGATGATCAATTATTTGTTTGACCAGCTGCAAGGAGCTAAAGTATTTTCCAATATCGATCTTCGATCAGGATACCAACAACTGAAGGTCCGAGAATAGGATATACCTAAGACAACCTTCACCACAAGGTACGGGCTATATGAGTACATGGTTATGTCATTTGGATTGACTAACGCCCCTGCCTATTTCATGAGCATGATGAATAAGGTGTTCATGGAATTCTTGGATAAATTTGTTGTGGTATTCATTGATGACATTTTGGTATACTCGAAAAACGAAGAAGAGCATAAGGAGCATTTGCGTTTAGTTCTCGAGAAGCTCAGAGAGCATCAGTTATATGCCAAGTTCAGCAAATGTGAGTTTTGGTTGAAGGAAGTAGGATTCCTTGCACATGTTATATCAGGGGAAGGTATAGCAGTAGACCTTTCTAAGGTTCAGTCAGTCACTAAGTGGTTGGCAACCACCTCAGTTGGAGAGATCTGCAGTTTTCTTGGACTCGCGGGATATTATAGGAGATTCATTGAGAATTTCTCTAAGATTGTGAAGCCTATGACGGAGTTGTTGAAGAAGGACACCAAGTTCAAATGGACAGATGAATGTGAGGAAAGTTTCTAGGAGTTGAAGAAACATTTGGTTACAGCCCCAGTGCTGATTCTGCCGGATATACGCAAGGATTTCCAAGTGTATTGCGACGCATCTCGCTTAGGACTTGGAGGCGTTCTTATGGAGGATGGAAGAGTTGTTTCGTATGCCTCACGACAGCTTCGACCACATGAGTTGAATTATGCCACGCATGATTTGGAGTTAGCAGCTGTAGTGCATGCACTCAAGACCTAGAGACATTTTCTTATTGGGAATCATTGTGATGTGTACACGGATCATAAGTGTTTGAAGTACATTTTCACATAGAAGGAGTTGAATCTCAGGCAAAGGAGATGGTTGGAGCTTATAAAGGATTATGATATGAAGCTGCATTATCACCCAGGGAAGGCCAATGTCGTAGCAGACGCTTTGAGCTGGAAGAGTTATGCCAATACCCTCGTAAGCGGAGGATTGCCAACGGAGTTAGCTGAAGATCTCAGGGAGCTTCGTTTGGAGATAGTCCCTAGAGGTTTTGTTGCAACATTGGAAATTTAGTCAACATTATTGGGAAAAATTTAAGAAGCTCAGAAGGATGGTAAGGAAATTGTTGTGATAAAGGAGAAGATGAGCAAAGGAAAGGCAAGGGTTTTCGTGAGGATGAGCACGACACCTTGTGGGTTGAGGACCGTGTTTATGTACCTAATAATGCAGAGATTAGGAAGTTGATACTTTAGGAAGCTCATGACTTGCCATACTCGATACACCCCGGAAACACCAAGATGTATTTGGATTTGAAGGAGCGTTTCTGGTGGACTGGTATGAAGAAGGATATTGCTGAGTATGTAGCCGTATGTGATGTATGTCAGAGAGTGAAGGCAGAACATCAGAAGCCAGCAGGATTACTGCAACCTATGCGGATACCCGAATGGAAGTGGGATAAGCTTGGCATGGATTTCATCACCGGTTTACCCAGGACCCGATCGGGATACGATTCTATTTGGGTAGTAGTGGATCATTTGACCAAAGTGGCCCAGTTTATCCCAGTGAAGACCACCTATACAAGTGCGAAGTTGGCCAAGATATATATGACCAGGATCGTATGTCTGCATGGAGTTCCGAGGACCATCGTATCAGACAGGGGAACGCAGTTTACTTCAAGGTTTTGGCACCAGTTGCACCAGACTTTGGGCACCAGGCTAGAGTTTAGTACAACTTTTCATCCGTAGACCGATGGACATACCGAGAGAGTCAATCAGATTCTGGAGGACATGTTGAGGGCTTGTGCGCTAGATTATGGATATAGTTGGGATGATAATTTACCCTACGCAGAGTTCTCATACAACAACAGTTACCAAGCCAGTCTGAAGATGGCACCTTTTGAAGCCTTGTATGGAAGGAGGTGCAGGATACCGTTGATGTGGGATGAAGTTGGAGACCATCAGTTGTTTGGACCAGATCTGATTAACGAGTCAGAAGAGAAGGTTAAGTTGATTCAAGATAGACCAAAGGTAGCTCAGTCCAGGCAGAAGAGGTATGAAGACTCAAAATGCAAGGAGGTAGTCTATGAAATTGGAGACAGAGCATATCTTCATGTGTCACCTCTGCGAGGAGTTAAACGTTTTGGAGTTAAGGGAAACTAGCCCCAAGATTTGTAGGACTATATCGAGTCTTGGAACATATGTGAGAAGTTTCCTACAAGCTGGAGTTACCCGAAGGACTGTCAGGAGTTCATGATGTGTTTCGCGTTTCCCAGTTGAAGAAGTGTCATGCTGAGATGGCCGATATTCCTCTCAGAGATACAATGCCCCTAGAAGCAATTCAGTTGGATAGTGATCTCACCTATGAGGACAAACCAGTGAAGATTCTCGAGTTTGCCAGCCGAGTCACGCGCAGTAAGGTTATCAAGTTTTGCAAAGTTCAGTGGAGTCACCATACCGAGGATGAAGCCACCTGGGAACGAGAGGATGATCTACGGAAAGACCACCCACACCTATTTTCTAGCCAACCCGAATCTCGAGGGCAAGATTCACCTTAAGGGGGGTAGGTTTGTAACATCCAAAATTTCCAATTTGGAATGTTATACATAGGTCATCATATGCATATCATATTTTATCTGCATTTTGGCTTTGTGATCCCAAAATCCTAAGCAACTCGAGGATCCACGGAGAGAGTTGGGGATTTTTTTTATTTTTTTGTATAGCCTAATTTGTTCTTTGTTACTTTGTGTAAGTATTTTCTTCCTTTTCTTCTAGTTTGTACAATATTGTTCTTGATTTGTTTTCAATAAAGAGGGTTGTGAGGTTTTGCCTTGCAGTATATAGTCAAAAAATGTATTGAAAAGTGGATCATTTTGGTTTTAAATATTTTTCTCTCTAAAAATATTTCATAATTAAAATATATGAGTGGAGATAATATGACTTCTCCAAAATAAATGAAATAATGGAGGAAAAATATTAAAATCAAATAAATATTTTATTTGGATTTTATCGCTATTTGAATTAGAAAAATATGCATTTTCCAAAATTGCATTTTTAGGCCAAGAAAATGTTCACTTTGTTCTAAATATTTTATTTAGACGGTGAAAATTTGTTTTGGCAATTTTATATTTTTTTTAGGATTTTCTCGGCGGAATCTATTTTTTTTAGAAACAAACAAACCGACCTAACGGGCCGTGCCCGAGCCGGACTCCGTCCGAGCTCGGGATTTATAAGCCAGCCCGAGCCCCCCCCCCGAGGCCTAAGTCGCCGCGGCCGAAACCCTAACCCGCGCCGCCGCCGCGCCGCCTCGCCGGACTTCGTCGCCGCCGGTTATCACCGGTTTTCGTCGGTTTTATTTTCGGTAAAAACCTAGATCGGTTTTTTTTATTAGATTGCGTTTTATTTCGGTTTAGCTCATTTAGATCTGTTAGTGAAAGATTTTCATTAGATTGGTTCTGTTAGCGAACGTTCGTTCGTTAGTTTTTTCTTTCTATTTTCTTTTTTGGCCAGGGACCTATCCGCGATTTTTATTGTAGATTAGCCCCTGATATTCAAACCTTCGCCGTTTCTTAACCGTTCGTCCAAATCCAGTGAAACTAACGCCAAAATCTTCGTCTCGACCCCCTCTCTCTGTTTAAACAACTTGAACAAGGTTTTGACAAATTTAAATTTTGGTTTCAAGCAGATTTGTCTATGAAGTTCTTTTGACCGTAGTTTCAGTTCCATATCTATGTTTTGATAGATTCTTTTTGCAATTCGAACTTTTTCAGTTGAACTCTTAGTTTGGATCTTCTTATTTGAAGTTTTCCCCTTGCATATTTGCTTGAGTGCTTATGTATGATATTGTTTTTACGCTAGAATTCGCGAAGTGCGCAGCATGGTACTACGAGTCACTAGGTTTTGCGGATCATCAGCAAGGCAAGTAACACATTGATCATACCCCTTTATTACCTAGTTTTTATGCATTTTGTTTCAACCCTCAAACATTGCATGACTAGGATCTCTTAACATGTGGGTTTTGGGAAGTAGTTGATGAGGTATAACCTATTGCCCATTTATTATCAAACCCCTCGGAGTTACTGCTACGTTATGCTATTTTATTGCCATGCTATGCTCGTAGACGTGGATTGGGTTTGAGTGTACCCATGACATATGTGAGACTATTAATTAATGGTTTACTTATGGTGGCTACTAAAACACATATCTGGGTGGATTGGTTGCGGGCACCTGGGGATATACCAGTGTTGTCCTTTTTGGTTTGCCACCCAGGCTCAAAGGGATCATAAGATTATTCATGCTAGAAACTTTCGTGTGCAACCACAAGCTATTATGGGCTCTAGCATAGTTGAGTAAGTTGTGGGAAACCTTTTCGTGATGGGCTAGGAGATGTAGGGGATTGTAGGTGTACCGGCCTATCTATCAGTTAAGGGGACCTCTTCGGAAAGACTGTGTCTCGGTCATCCATTTTTCAAACACCATGCAGTGCGAGAAATACAACGGAGGAGATCGAGTCTTGTGGGGAAAAGTGTGCAAACCTCTACAGAGTGTACAAACTAATCATGGTTAGCCATGTCCCCGGTTATGGACATCTTGAGTATCTGGTTCTTGGATTATTATGTGGATCTCATCACCCTAAATTAATTTTGTTCGGATGTTAATTACTTTTAATTGGGATTGCGATGGGGTTACTGCTACCTCTTGAGCACTGCGTTGGTATTCCCTTGAAGAGGAAAGGGTGGTGCAATAATGCAGCTGTCGGACTTCGGGTTCCGGCAGACCCTTAAGGTTCGAACTCTGGGGTGCGCACGGAGATCTTTCACCTACCGACTCACACTTCTATGGCTCGCAAGAAATCTAGGCTAGAAAGAAGAACACTCAAGGGACACGAGGTTTATATTGGTTCGGGCCACCGATGTGGTGTAATACCCTACTCTAGTGTGTGGTGTGGTGGATTGCCTCAGGGGCTGATGATGAACAATACAGGGGGAAGAACGGCCTCGCAAGAGGTGTTCTTGAGCTGGTGCGGTGTGTTCTACTCGGTCTGGATCCCTATCTCCCTTTCTCTTATCTCTACCTTTTCTTCCTTCTCTCATCCTTATGGTGGTTAGTCCTATTTATAGAGGCCCTGGTCCTCTTCCCAAATAATGAGCGGGATGGGCGCCAACAATCGGCCCTTTTGAAGGGGAACATCTAGTACAAGTTATCTTGACCAAAGGTGGTCTTCGGCCGCCAAAAGCACTGGTGATGACGCCGTCTTGGGCTCCACGGTGACCTCCGTCCTGCCGCTCTGCTGGTCTTGGTCTCGTTGCACCGGAATGGTAACCTTTGCCCGATGCCTTGGACTGTGCTTGTTCCCTTTGCACCGAAGGGGAAACAAGGACACTGCACAGGCCGGCGCCCGCCTGATCTCGATCGTCATGGCTTGCATCACGGGCTCCTTGCGAGGTGCCCCTGCCTTGATCTCTTCGCCTCCTTGCGAGCCTGCCTGATGAGGCTGCTCCTGAGGAAGCTTCCTGTCGTCCGCCCCGCAGGGCTTGGCCCCTCGCGAGGGTCTTGAGTTTGAGCTGATGAAGCTGGGCCGCACTGGGCCCCCACTCGAGCTACGCCGCAGGCCGTAGTCAGGCAAGTCTGGGGACCCCCGTTTGCAGAACACCGACAGTAGCCCCCGGGCCTGAGGCGCGCCCGGGCTGGGCCTAGCAGAGAAGCGAAGGGGCAAGCGCGAAGCGCCGCGGGCCACAATAGCCTGCGGCCTTGGACGCCGTGTGGCGACAGATTGGACATGGGCGTATGTGCTTCCCCACGACGCCTCGGCAACCGCACGACTTGACAAGTCCCTGCATGCAGAGAAATGGGTCATGATTACCTGCGATCGTGGTGGTCGGCGGTTGGCCTTCTCCAGCTATAAGTACGGGACTGTGCGAGCCTCGTTAGCTTATCCCTTCCTGCTACTCCTTTTCTTCTTCTTGGCTACTCGCCATTCCCATGGCTCCGCCGAAGAGATTCTCGGCCGTGAAGAAAGGAAAAGCTCGTCCGGCAGGGCCAGACTCCCCACCGACCAAGCGCGGCCGGGGCCGCCCTCGCAAGCACCCCGCGATCCCCGTAGTGGCTTCCCATGGTCATGGAGGCGGTTCCCTGCGCGGTGGTGAGCGCCCGGTTGCCGATGGGAGGCACACCGTGGCCGCGAGGCCCCCCAGGCCACGCTTTCGCTCGGCGGAGGTGCTGCCAGAATTCGTCGTGTGGTCAGCGGACCCGACCAGCACCTGGCTCCAGCTCCCCCGTTTCTTCGTAGGTTAACTGCCGGCCGGCGCTCGGGGCGGCCTCTGGCTTCAGGCAGATGGTTGCTGCAGCAGGGCCTCCTGGGCTTCGCTGGAGGTCTCCGCTTCTGGGAATGCGGTCCTGACCCGCGGCTGCCAAACATTTGCCCGTGCGCGCGGCCTGAGCCGGCGGTGCACCCTGCACTTCAAATTCGATGGCGACGCCACCCTCTACGTGAGGGTGTTGGGGGAAGACGGTCGCCACGCTGGGTGCTGCCCCGAAGACGATGACCGCGGCCGCCTGCCCAACCCCGGTGTTAACCAGGATAAAGACGACGGCAGGCGTGTAGGCGACGGCGCTCGGGGCTCGCCAAGCTTCGGCGACTCTATCTTAGGCAGTAGCTCCTCCAGCGGTGGCCGTGACCAGCCCCCGCGCCGTCGCACCCGCCTGGGTGAAGGTAGCGGGTCAGCCCGCCGTCGTGCCCCAATGAAGCGAGAGGAGGGATCCGCCTGAGCCCCCAGAGGCAGCTCGAGCTTTCGCTGCATGTTGGTGCCGAGCAAGTCGTGCCCATTTTGTTTTTCTTCTTTCCCTGCATAGAAAAAGAAGGTAGTATAGGGCCCCGCGGGGGCGTGTTAGAACTGTTGCTGTTAATCATCGTGCTTCTTCCTCTATTTCTGTGCTATGTTTACGCGCCGCGTGCCCATGTGCGGGAATTATTTAGCTCAGTGGGGCTTGACGCGGTCCTCGCCTCCCGAGGCTGAGGCCTCGCCGCGCGCTTCATGTCCTGCAAGGATTAGCAGGAGGAGTAGCCTTCGGTCTGGTTGTGGGGGCAATCGGCCCAGGTCCTGCGCTCGTGTCGCGACGCCCGTGGGGCACGGACTGGGAGGGGTGCTCCCGCAGCAGACCCGAACAGGAAAGCTTCAAACAATCGGGGCAGAAAACACTCGCGAGGGCGCCCACGAACCTCCCTCGCGAGATTTGTGAGAGAAACAAGGCAAGTGAGTGAAAAAGATAAAGAGTCACAAGCCTGGGACGGCAACAACTCCAGTAAAACTTCAAACAGGAACGAACAAGCCAACTGTAGAAAGCAAATGAAAAAGCCGCGTCCGGCACCTATTCTAGTCTTCGACGTCTTCTCACCAACGCGGAGCTAAGTGCTGCCACTGGGCGTGGGCGGGAGCCCTCGAGGACCGAGGGCGGCACTCCGGAGACTCCGGGGCGTGTACAACCCCACTCATCATTACGTGAGAGTGTCACGGGTGGTGAGCTTCACAGGCATGGGCCTTCTTCACAGGCACCGGGCCTTTCCCAAAACGCGGCAGCTTCACAGGCATTGGCCTTCTTCACAGGCACCGGGCCTTTCCCAAAATGCGGCAGCTTCACATGCATTGGCCTTCTTCACAGGCACTGGGCCTTTCCCAAAATGCGGCAGCTTCACAGGCATTGGCCTTCTTCAGAGGCACCGGGCCTTTCCCAAAATGTGACCACTTCATAGGCATTGGCCTTCTTCACAGGCACCGGGCCTTTCCATAGGCGCTAGGCCTCGCTCAGGGATAGAACCTCCGGAGATGTTGAATGTTCCATGCGTTCTGGACGGGTACCCCCTCCGAGGTCTCCAAGCGCGTAGAGCCAGGCCTGGAAACATGAACAACCTTGAATGGGCCCTCCCACATGGGAGAGAGCTTGTGTAGCCCCTCCCTGGAGAGAACCCGTCTGAGCACGAGGTCCCCTACCTCAAGAGTTCTGGGGCGGATGTTGCGGCAGTGGTATCGCCGCGGCGCCTGTTGATACCTTGCCGCTCGTAGCGTGGCTTCTCGACGGTGTTCCTCCCCCAGCACGAGATCCGTCCCTCACATGGCATCCTGCTGCGTCTCGTCGAACCCAGGACCCATGCGGAGCGATGCCTGACCTTGTGAGGGAGGACAGCCTCTGCTCCGTAGACGAGGAAGAACGGGGTCTCGCCAGTCGACTTGGCTGCAGTTGTGCAGATAGACCACAGCACGGACTGGAGCTCGTCGTACCAGCCCCTGCCGCAAGCCTCCAGCTTCTTCTTGAAGGTCCTGGCTGTGAGGCCCCTCAGGACCTCCGCGTTGGCTCGCTCGGCCTGGCCGTTGCTCCAGGGGGGGGGGTGCCACCGAGGCGTAGCATATCTGTGTTCCAAGGTTAGCACAGTACGTTTTGAAGAGATTGCTAGTGAATTGCGAACCGTTGTCGGTGATGATACGGTTAGGCACCCCAAACCGGCTCACGAGACCCTTGATGAACTTGACTGCGGAGCCTGCTGGGATGATGCGGACAACTTCAACCTCAGCCCACTTGGTGAACTTGTCCACAACGACGTAGAGGTAGCGATAGCCCCCTGGCGCGCGAGGGAACGGGCCCAGAATGTCTAGCCCCCAAACTGCGAATGGCCACGAGAGGGGTATAGTCTGTAGACCCCCCGCCGGCTGATGGATCTGCCTAGCATGGAACTGGTAGGCCTCGCAAGCCTTCACGAGCTCAACAGCGTCGCTGAGTGCTGTGGACCAGTAGAATCCACTGCGGGACGCCTTGCCGATGAGGGTTCGTGACGATGAGTGGTGCCCACAGTCTGCACCATGTATGTCCGCCAGCAGCTCCTTCCCTTGCTCTCTGGAGATGCAATGTAGGGACACGTCATTCGGTCGCTTCCGGTAGAGCTCCCCATCCTTGATGGAGTAAGCCGTGGCCTGTCGCGCTACACGCTGTGCCTCCTCCTCGCTCTCCGGCAGGGTCCCTTGCATCAAGTAGTTCTTGAGCTCTGCGATCCAACACCCTTCCTGAGGCTCTAACGCTAGGAGCAGGCGTGCCCCTGAGGCCGGGCCGCAGGCCGAAGCTCCCGAGGTAGGTGGCTGAGGGAGCTCCTCCCTTGGTTGCGCCGTGCTCGATAGTGACGGTGCCGCCGAGGGTTTGAAGAGCCACTCCTCGAAGACGCCAGGCTCCTGAGGCAGCCGCCTGGATGCCCTCTTGGCAATGTCATCAGCCTCTTGATTGGTGCCGCGAGGCACATGCTGCAACTCTAGCCCCCAGAACTGTTTCTCCATCTTGCGAACCTCAGCGAGGTAGGCTTCCATGTACTCATCCTTTGGTTCGTATATCTTGTTGGAGAAGTTGACGAGGAGCTGCTAATCGCCCTTGATGATGAGGCGCTTTACCCCTAAGGCGATTGCGTCTTTCAAGCCTGCTATCAGGCCTTCGTACTCTGCTATGTTGTTGGAGACCTTTTCTCCGTGCTGGAAACAGAGTTGCACGGTGTAGTAGAGTTTGTCCTGGGTAGGGGATATGAGCACTGCGCCAGCTCCCGCGCCGTGTCGGGAGAATGCCCCATCGAAATACATGACCCAGCCGTCTGGTGCCTCACTTCCCGGGGAAAGTTATCGGTCCTCGCCTGCCTCGAGACCCGGTGCTTCTGCCCATTCTGCCACGAAATCTGCAAGTGCGGCTCCCTTGATGACTCCGGTCGTACTGAATTCTAGCTGAAATGCCTGTAGTTCGATGTTCCATTCAGTGAGTCTTCCAGCTGAGTTAGGGCTCCTGAGTACCCTTTCCAAGAGGTATGTCGAGACGACTTTGATGGGATGGCCTTGGAAATAGTGCCACAGCTTGCGTGAGGCCACTAATAGCGCGAGGAGGAGTTTTTGAGGCATGGGGTACCGTGCCCTTGCGTCCCGTAGCACCGTGTTGACGAAGTACACGGGATGCTCGACGAGGTTGAGGGTGCTGGCGCCGCTTGCATCCTCTAGAGGTCGAGGTCTCCTGAGATGGTGGAGCCCCCAGTGCTTGGTCGCTTGGAGAGGCCTCTCCTGCCCCGGGTGCGTTCTCCTGCTGCGGTTGTTCCCCTCCGGCTGCGGTCGTGGTCCTCGCGAGGCCCTCTTGGCTTTGCTTTGCTTCAGCCCGGATGGTTGCTGCGGCCTTGGTCCGGCGCTCCTCCCTGACCGCCACCAGGGCTGCGCTAGCGGAGTAGGGGGTGGCCGCAAGGTAGAGCACCAGGGTCTCCAGTGGACGCGGAGCTACCATCACTGGTGGGCTGGTAAGGTACCTCTTGAGATCTTGGAATGCCTTGTCGGCCTCTTCAGTCCATTCGAAGGGGCCCTTCTTCTTCATCAGCTTGAAGAAGGGTAGTGCTCGTTCCCCCAGCTTGGAGATGAAGTTCCCTAGCGCGGTTACACGCCCGGTGAGCTTCTGCATCTCTCTGAGGGCCCTTGGCGGGCTCATGTCTTCGAATTATTTGGACCTTCTCCGGGTTGGCCTCGATGCCCCTGTGGGACACGAGGAAGCCTAGGAGCTTTTCTGTGGGGACCCCAAACACGCACTTCTCCGGGTTGAGCCGTAGGTCCACTTCATTGAGGCTCGCAAAGGTTTCATCTAGGTCTTGTATCAGGGTTTTTGCCTCCCGGGACTTCACCACAATGTCATCGACGTAAGCTTCTGCGTTCCTCCGGAGCTGCCGGCCTAAGGCGATGTGCATCAGCCGCTGAAAGGTTGCACCTGCGTTGCGCAACCCAAATGGCATGCACGTATAGCAGTACACTCCACATGGGTCAGGAAAGCCGTTTTTTCCACGTCTTCTACCGCCATCTTGATCTGGTGATAGCCCGAGAAGGCATCTAGGAAGCACAATAGGTCACACTCTATAGTAGAGTCGACTATTTGGTCAATGTGGGGGAGCGGAAATGGATCCTGTGGGCAGGCTTTGTTGAGGTTGGTGAAGTCGACACACATGCGTTCCTTTCCTCCCTTTTTC
Source organism: Triticum urartu (assembly GCF_056163025.1). Lineage (NCBI taxonomy): Eukaryota > Viridiplantae > Streptophyta > Magnoliopsida > Poales > Poaceae > Triticum > Triticum urartu. The sequence continues at coordinate 119,213,966 of NC_141875.1, read as the reverse complement.
GGCACAACGACCGGATTAGCCAGCCAATCAGGGTAGCAGACCTCGCGGATAACTCCTGCCGCTTCTAGCTTCCGGGTCTCTTGAACGACGAAAGCTTGTTTCTCAGTGGACTGTCGCCTCGCCTTCTGCTTCACGGGGCGCACGTTGGGGCACACGTTGAGGTGATGCTCAATCACACCCCTCGGGACCCCTGCTAACTGATCAGGTTCCCATGCGAACACCTTCTTATTCGTAGGCAAGAACCTCACCATGGCCTTCTCCTGCTCGGGCTCGAGGTTGGATCCTATGGTGAAGGTGGCGTCAGTGGACCCGTCCTCGTCGATCGGTACCTGCTTGGTTTCCGCCTTGTCTTGGGTGAACAACTGCTTCTTTTTAGCCGGCGCAGCCCCCTTGGTCTCAAGGGCGTCGGTGCCGGTGGGCTGCGTCACCGCGGCCACCCTGAAAGCAAGCTTGAGAGCCTACACCGCATCCCTTGTGTCTCCTGACACGGTAATGACGCCGCTGCTCCCGGGCATCTTCATGAGGTTGTACGCCGGGTGAGTTGCTGCCATGAACCGGGCCAAGGCCGGATAGCCGAGGATGGCATTGTAGGGGAGGCCGATGGGGGTGATGTCGAAGTCGATCAGCTCTGTGCGGAAGTTGTCGTGGGTGCCGAAGGTCACTGGGAGGTGGATCTGTCCCAAGGAGGCGGTGGAACCGACTCCGACACCTGAGAAAGGCCTGCTAGGCAGAAGCCGGTCTAGCGGCATGTGGAGGAGGCTGAAGGCCTCCACCGAGAGCACGTTGAGGCTGGCACCGCCGTCGATGAGGGTCCTGGTGACGGCCACCTGGCAGATGGTGGGGGTGCACAGCATCGGGAGCATGCCCGAACCGATGGGGTTGAAGGGGTGATCATCCGAGTCGAAGGTTAGATCGGCCTCGGGCGCCACCTAGCCCGGGGGGGCTTCTCGGCGCTTGGAGGCGGTGCTGATCCGGCGGGTGAACGGCTTGACGTGGTGGCTCGAGGGTGGTGCCTGTGAGCCACCCAGGAGAGCTGCGACGACGGGCGGCACTGGTGCGGCATAACAGGCGAGGAAGAGGTCATGCAGCTCCTCCCAGGAGGTCACAGAAGCCGTCGACAGGTGGAGGAGCCACACGCGCGGGTCACCGGCGAGGGCCATGGGAAACCAGTTGGCCATCACCCGATCGTTGACCCCGGCTTTGAGGACGGCCTCCTCATACGCCAGCAGGAAAACCAGCGGATCCGTCACGCTGTTGTAGCGCGGCGGCATCTCATGCTTGAACTTGTGCAGCCACAGCACTTGTCGCAAGGTGGGGGCGAAGGCTCGGAGCCCCCCGACCCCAGTGCCGACATCGGTTGCCAGAACGGGCGGCGCGTTATCCGCCATGAGGGCGAAACGCGATGTTGGTGGAGAGCGGGTCGTCGGGAGGGAGAACTCTGGCACACCCCTACCTGGTGCACCAAATGTCGGATTTCGGGTTCCGGCAGACCCTTAAGGTTCGAACTCTGGGTTGCGCACGGAGATCTTTCCCCTACCGACTCGCGCTTCTATGGCTCGCAAGAAATCTAGGCCAGAAATAAGAACACTCAAGGGACACGAGATTTATATTGGTTTGGGCCACCGATGTGGTGTAATACCCTACTCCAGTGTGTGGTGTGGTGGATTGCCTCAGGGGCTGATGATGAACAATACAGGGGGAAGAACGGCCTCGCGAGAGGTGTTCTTGAGCTGGTGCGGTGTGTTCTACTCGGTCTGGATCCCTCTCTCCCTTTCCCTTCTCTCTCCCTTTTCTTCCTTCTCTCATCCATATGGTGGTTAGTCCTATTTATAGAGGCCCTGGTCCTCTTCCCAAATGATGAGCGGGAAGGGCGCCAACAATTGGCCATTTTGAAGGGGAACATCTAGTACAAGTTATCCTGACCAAAGGTGGTATTCGGCTGCCAAAAGCACTGGTGATGACGCCGTCTTGGGCTCCACGGTGACCTCCGTCCTGCCGCTCTGCTGGTCTTGATCTTGTTGCACCGGAATGGTAACCTTTGCCCGATGCCTTGGACTGTGCTTGTTCCCTTTGCACCAAAGGGGAAACAAGGACACTGCACAGGCCGGCGCCCGCCTGATCTCGATTGTCATGGCTTGCGTCACGGGCTCCTCGCGGCGTGCCCCTGCCTTGATCTCTCCGCCTCCTCGCAAGCCTGCCTCATGAGGCTGCTCCTGAGGAAGCTTCCTGTCATCCGCCCCGCAGGGCTTGGCCCCTCGCGAGGGTCTTGAGTTTGAGCTGATGAAGCTGGGCCGCACTGGGCCCCCACTCGAGCCACGCCGCAGGCCGCAGGCAGGCAATTCTGGGGACCCCCGTTCCCAGAACGCCGATAGTAGCGTAAGTATTTCCCTCAGTCTTTGAGAACCAAGGTATCAATCCAGTAGGAGACCACGTGTGAGTCACCTCGTACCTACACAAACAAATAAGAACCTCGCAACCAACGCGATAAAGTGATTGTCAATCCCTTCACATCCACTTGCAAGAGTGAGATCTGATAGAGAAGATAATAATAACATAAGTATTTTTGGTATTTTTATGATATAGGTTGAAAGTAAAGATTGCAAAATAAAATAGATTGGAAACTTGTATGATGGAGAATAGACTCGGGGGCCATAGGTTTCACTAGTGGCTTCTCTCAAGAGCATAAGTATTACGGTGGGTGAACAAATTACTATCGAGCTATTGATAGAAAAGCAAATAATTATGAGAATATCTAGGCATGATCATGTATATAGGCATCATGTCCGAGACAAGTAGACCGAAACGATTCTGCATCTACTACTATTACTCCACACGTCGACCGCTATCCAGCATGCATCTAGAGTATTAAGTTCCTAAGAACAGAGTAACGCCTTAAGCAAGATGACATGATGTATAGGTATAAACTCATGCAATATGATATAAACCCCATCTTTTTATCCTTGATGGCAACAATAAAATACGTGTCGTTTCTCTTTCTGTCACTAGGATCGAGCACCGCAAGATTGAACCCAAAGCTAAGCATTTCTCCCATTGCAAGAAAGATCAATCTAGTAGGCCAAACCAAACTGATAATTCAAAGAGACTCGCAAAGATAAACAAATCATACATAAAAGAATTCAGAGAAGATTCAAATATTGTTCATAGATAAACTTGATCATAAACCCACAATTCATCGGTTCTTGACAAAACACTGCAAAATAAGATTACATCGAATAGATCTCTAAGAGAATCGAGGAGAACTTTTTATTGAGATCCAAAGAGAGAGAAGAAGCCATCTAGCTACTAGCTATGGACCCGAAGGTCTGAGGTAAACTACTCACACATCATCAGAGGGGCCATGGAGTTGATGTAGAGGCCCTCCGTTATCAATGCCCCCTCCGGCGGAGCTCCGGAAAAGGCCCCAAGATGGTATCTCTTGGGTACAGAAGGTTGCAGCGATGGAAATAGGTTTGCGTGGTGCTCCTGGATGTTTGCGGGGTACATGGATATATATATATATAGGAGGAAGAAGTAGGTCGGTGGAGCAACGAGGGGCCCACGAGGGTGGAAGGCGCGCCCATGGGGGGGCGCGCCCCATGCCTCGTGGCCGCCTCGTTGATTGCTTGACGTCCGCTCCAAGTCCTGTAGATCATGTTTGTTCCAAAAATCACGTTCCCGAAGGTTTCATTCCGCTTGGACTCCGTTTGATATTCCTTTTCTCCGAAACACTGAAATAGGCAAAAAAACAACAATTTGGGCTGGGCCTCCGGTTAATAGGTTAGTCCCAAAAATAATATAAAAGTGTAAAAATAAGCCCATTAACATCCAAATAGATAATATAATAGCATGAAACAATCAAAAATTATAGATACGTTGGAGACGTATCAGCATCCCCAAACTTAATTCCTGCTCGTCCTCGAGTAGGTAAATGATAAAAACAGAATTTTTGATCTGGAATGCTTCCTAACATATTTCTAAATGTAATTTTCTTTATTGTGGCATGAATGCTCAGATCCGAAAGATTCAAGATAAAAGTTTAATATTGACATAAAAATAATAATACTTCAAGCATACTAACTAAGCAATCATGTCTTCTCAAAATAACATGGCCAAAGAAAGTTCATCCCTACAAAATCGTATAGTTTGGTCATGCTCCATTTTCGTCACACAAGAATGCTCTCATCATGCACAACCCTGATGACAAGCCAAGCAATTGTTTCATACTTTCGTAATCTCAAACTTTTTTCAACTTTCACGCAATAGATGAGCGTGAGCCATGGATATAGCACTATGGGTGGAATAGAATATAATGAAGGGGGTTATGTGGAGAAGACAAAAAAGGAGAAAGTCTCACATCGACGCGGCTAATCAATGGGCTAGGGAGATGCCCATCAATTGATGTTAATGCAAGGGTAGGGATTGCCATGCAACGGATGCACTAGAGCTATAAATGTATGAAAGCTCAACAAAAGAAACTAAGTGGGTGTGCATCCAACTTGCTTGCTCATGAAGACCTAGGGCACTTGAGGAGGCCCATTGTTGGAATATACAAGCCAAGTTATATAATGAAAAATTCCCGCTAGTTTATGAAAATGACAAAACAAGAGACTCTCTATCATAATGATCATGGTGCTACTTTGAAGCAAAAGTGTGGAAAAAAGGATAGTAGCATTGCCCCCTTATTTATTTATTTTTTATATTTTGGGGGGGGCCTTCTTTTTTTGGCCTTTCTTTTTTTCTTTTTTTATGGGACAAGGCTCTATTACTGATGATCATCACACTTTTGTTTATTTACAACTCGATGATTACAACATGATACTAGAACAAGATATGACTCTATATGAATGCCTCCGGCGGTGTACTCGGATGTGCAATGACTCATGCGTGACATGTATGAAAAAATTATGAACGGTGGCTTTGCCACAAATATGATGTCAACTACATGATCATGCAAAGCAATATGACAATGATGATGCATGTCATATTAAATGGAAAGGTGGAAAGTTGCATGGCAATATATCTCAGAATGGGTATGGAAATGCCATAATAGGTAGGTATGGTGGCTGTTTTGAGGAAGATATAAGGAGGTTTATGTGTGATAGAGCGTATCGTATCACGGGGTTTGGATGCACCGGCGAAGTTTGCACCAACTCTCAAGGTGAGAAAGGGCAATGCACGGTACCGAAGAGGCTAGCAATGATGGAAGGGTGATAGTGCGTATAATCCATGGACTCAACATTAGTCATAAAGAACTCACCTACTTATTGCAAAAATCTAGAAGTCATCAAAAACCAAGTATTACGCGCATGCTCCTAGGGGGATAGATTGGTAGGAAAAGACCATCGCTCGTCCCCGATCGCCACTCATAAGGAAGACAATCAAATAACACCTCATGTTTCAAATTTGTTACACAACGTTTACCATACGTGCATGCTACGGGACATGCAAACTTCAACACAAGTATTCCTCAAATCCACAACTACTCAACTAGCACAACTTTGATATCACTATCTCCATATCTCAAAACAATCATCAAGTTTCAAACTTTTCTTAGTATTCAATGCACTTATATGAAAGTTTTTATTCTGCCTAAAAGAAAATTCCATGTTTTTCTAAAGGACTCTCAAAATAATATAAGTGAAGCATGAGAGATCAATGATTTCTATAAAATAAAACCACCACCGTGCTCTAAAAGATATAAGTGAAGTACTAGAGCAAAAAACTATATAGCTCAAAAGATATAAGTGAAACACATAGAGTATTATAATAAATTACAATTCATGTGTGTCTTTGTCTCCCTCAAAAGGTGTGTATAGAAAGTATGATTGTGGTAAACTAAAAATAAAAGACTCAAATCATACAAGACTCTCCAAGCAAAACACATATCATGTGGCGAATAAAAATATAGCTCCAAGTAAAGTTAGCGATAGACGAAGACAAAAGAGGGGATGCCTTCCGGGGCATCCCCAAGCTTAGGCTTTTTGGTGTCCTTGTATTTTACCTTGGGGTTCCTTGGGCATCTCCAAGCTTAGGCTCTTGCCACTCCTTGTTCCATAATCCATCAAATCCTTACCCAAAACTTGAAAACTTCACAACACAAAACTTAAAAGAAAATCTTCATAACCTCCGTTAGTAAAAGAGAACAAACCACCACTTCAAGGTAATGTAATTAAATCATTCTTTATTTATATTGGTGTTAAACCTACTGTATTCCAACTTTTCTATGGTTCATAAACTCTATTACTAGCCATAGATTCATCAATATAAGCAAACAACACACGAAAAACAGAATCTGTCAAAAACAGAACAGTCTGCAGTAATCTGTAGGTTACGAATACTTCTGGAACCCCAAAAATTCTAAAATAAATTTATGGATATGAGGAATTTATCTATTAATCATCTTCAAAAAGAATTAACTAAATATCACTCTCCAGTAAAACATGGCAGCAATTCTCGCGAGCGCTAAAGTTTCTGTTTTTTACAGCAAGATCAAAAAGACTTTCCCCAATTCTTCCCAACGGTTCTACTTGGCACAAACACTAATTAAACACAACAAACACAACCAAAACAGATTCCAGATAAATTATTTATTACTAATCAGGAGAGAAAGCAAGAAATAAAAATAAAATTGGGTTGCCTTGCAACAAGCGCTATAGTTTAACGCCCCTAGCTAGGCATAAAAGCAATGATAGATCTAGGTATTGCCATCTTTGGTAGGCAATCCATAAGTGGCTCTCATAATAGAATCATAAGGTAATTTAATTTTATTTCTAGGGAAGTGTTCCATGCCTTTCCTTAACAGAAATTGGAATCAAATATTCCCTTCCTTCATATCAATAATTGCAAAATCCGTTCTAAGGAAAGGTCTACCAAGAATAATAGGACATGAAGGATTGCAATCTATATCAAGAACAATGAAACATACGGGCACATAATTCCTATTTGAAACAATAAGAACATCATTAATATTTCCCATAGGTTTCTTAATAGTGGAATCTGCAAGGTGCAAGTTTTGACCTCTCCAATCCCACGTTTATCAATTTCTGCATCAAGATCTAAAAACTCCGAATTTTTGGGACGCCTTGTAACTAAATTTGACTCATCTCCAGTCCAATCATTATCGAGATTCATATTGCAAAAAAAGTATTTAAGAGGGGACACATCAATTACTTTTAGATCTTCATCTTTATTGTTATGAAAACTAGAAGAACACGCTTTCACAAAGCAATCTTTCTTAGCACGCATCCTAGCAGTTCTTTCTTTGCACTCATCAATGGAAATTCTCATGGATTTTAGAGACTCATTGATATCATGCTTAGGTGGAATAGATATAAGTTTTAAAGGATCAACATCAAGAGAAATTCTATCCACGTTCCTAGCCAACTCATCAATCTTAAGCAATTTTTCTTCAATCAAAGCATTGAAACTCTTTTGCGGAGTAATAAATTCTTTATTACTAGATTCAAAATCAGAGGGCATCTTATTATAATTTTCATAAGAATTGTTGTAGGAATTGCCATAATTATTAGAGGAGCTACTAGGAAACGGCCTAGAATTAAAATTACCTCTATACGCATTATTACCAAAATTGTTCCTACCAACAAAATTCACATCCATAGATTCAGTATTATTCTAAATCAAAGTAGACAAATGCATATAATTAGGATTAGTATTAGCACTCTTATTAGCAAAAAAATTCATAAGTCCATCCATCTTTCCACTCAAAACATTAATCTCTTCAATTGCATGCACCTTTTTACTAGTAGATCTTTCAGTGTGCCATTGAGAATAATTAACCATAATATTATCTAGGAGTTTGGTAGCTTCTCCTAAAGTGATTTCCATAAAAGTGCCTCCCGCGACCGAATCTAAAAGATTTCTAGAAGCAAAATTCAATCCGGCATAAAAAATTTGTATAATCATCCATAAATTCAAACCATGTGTAGGGCAATTACGTATCATTAATTTCATCCTCTCCCAAGATTGTGCAACATGTTCATGATCAAGTTGCTTAAAATTCATAATATCGTTTCTAAGATATATGATCTTAGCGGGAGGAAAATACTTAGAGATAAAAGAATCTTTGCACTTATTCCATGAATCAATACTATTTTTAGGCAAAGACGAAAACCAAGCTTTAGCACGATCTCTAAGCGAAAACGGAAATAGCTTAAGTTTAACAATATCATTGTCCACATCTTTCTTCTTTTGCATATCACACAAATCAACAAAGTTGTTTAGATGGGTAGCGACATCTTCACTAGGAAGGCCAGAAAATAGATCTTTCATGACATGATTCAGCAAAGCAGTATTAATTTCACAAGATTCAGCATCGGTAAGTGGAGCAATCGGAGTGCTAATAAAATCATTATTGTTGGTATTGGCAAAGTCACACAGTTTAGTATTATCTTGAGCCATCGTGACAAGCAAGCAATCCAACACACAAGCAAACAAGAAGCAAGCGAAAAAGAGGCGAAGGGAAAAAGAGGGCGAAAGGAAAAGAGGGCAAATAAAATGGCAAGGGTGAAGTGGGGGAGAGGAAAACAAGAGGCAAATGGCAAATAATGTAATGCGAAGGATAAGAGTTGTGATGGGTACTTGGTATGTCTTGACTTGGCATAGATCTCCCCGGCAACGGCGCCAGAAATTGCACGTTGGCGTGAGATCAAATCCTGACTTGACTTGGCGTGAGCCTCCCCGGCAACGGCGCCAGAAATCCTTTTTGCTACCTCTTGAGCACTGTGTTGGTTTTCCCTTGAGGAAAGGATGGTGCAGTAAAGCAGCGTAAGTATTTCCCTCAGTTTTTGAGAACCAAGGTATCAATCCAGTAGGAGACCACGCGCGAGTCACCTTGTACCTACACAAACAAATAAGAACCTCGCAACCAACGTGATAAAGGGGTTGTCAATCCCTTCACGGCCACTTGCAAGAGTGAGATCTGATAGAGATGATAATAATATGATAAGCATTTTTGCTATTGGTATGATATTGATTGAAAGTAAAGATTGCAAAATAAAATAGATTGGAAACTTGTATGATGGAGAATAGACCCAGGGGGCATAGGTTTCACTAGTGGCTTCTCTCAAGAGCATAAGTATTACGGTGGGTGAACAAATTACTGTCGAGCAATTGACAGAAAAGCGAATAATTATGAGAATATCTAGGCATGATCATGTATATAGGCATCACGTCCAAGACAAATAGACCAAAACAATTCTGCATCTACTACAATTACTCCACACATCGACCGCTATCCAGCATGCATCTAGAGTATTAAGTTCATAAGAACAGAGTAACGCCTTAAGCAAGATGACATGATGTAGAGGGATAAACTCATGCAATATGATATAAACCCCATCTTTATATCCTTGATGGCAACAATACAGTACGTGCCGTTTCCCTTTCTGTCACTGGGATCGAGCACTGCAAGATTGAACCCAAAGCTAAGCACTCCTCCCATTGCAAGAAAGATCAATCTAGTAGGCCAAACCAAACTGATAATTCGAAGAGACTTGCAAAGATAAAACAATCATACATAAAATAATTCAGAGAAGATTCAAATATTGTTCATAGATAAACTTGATCATAAACCCACAATTCATCGGATCTCGACAAACACACCGCAAAAGAAGATTACATCGAATAGATCTCCAAGAGAATCGAGGAGAACTTTGTATTGAGATCCAAAGAGAGAGAAGAATCCATCTAGCTACTAGCTATGGACCTGAAGGTCTGAGGTAAACTACTCACACATCATTGGAGGGGAAATGGAGTTGATGTAGAGGCCCTCCGTGATCAATGCCCCCTCCGGGGAAGCTCCGGAAAAGGCCCCAAGATGGGATCTCTTGGGTACAGAAGGTTGCGGCGGTGGAAATAGGGTTTCGTGGTGGTCCTGGATGTTTGCGGGGTAAATGGATATATATAGGAGGAAGAAGTAGGTCGGTGGAGCAACGAGGGGCCCACGAGGGGGAGGGCGCGTCCAGGGGGGTGGGCGCGCCCCCTGCCTCGTGGCCGCCTGGTTTATTGCTTGACGTCCACTCCAAGTCCTTTGGATCACGTTTGTTCCAAAAAATCACGTTCCCGAAGGTTTCATTCCATTTGGACTCCGTTTGATATTCCTTTTCTATGAAACACTGAAATAGGCAAAAAAAACAGCAATTTGGGCTGGACCTCCAGTTAATAGGTTAGTCCCAAAAATAATATAGAAGTGTAAAAGTAAGCCCATTGACATCCAAAATAGATAATATAATAGCATGGAACTGTCAAAAATTATAGATACGTTGGAGACATATCAGTTACCATTCTCAATGTGTTTCAACTACCATGATAGTTAAATAAAACATATTCCTTTGTTGTAGGAAAAAATGGCTTTTCGCAAAAGCATTATAACCATAGAGCCTCCACCAGCCATATATGCATGTAGTGATAGCATTTACCTGTTTCATTGCTCTACTGTGTTATCTTGCCAGCATATTCCATGTGCTGACCCGTTTCGGGCTGCAACATATCATGTTGCGGACTTTTCAGACGAAGAGTAAGGTGCGCTAGGTCGTTGTCGTGCACTCAGCTATGCCATTGGAGTTGGTGGACTCACTTTATCTTCCAAGTCTTCCATTGTTATCTTACTTAGATGGCCTTAAGCCATATTTATTGTAATAAGTTCTCTATTGAGACATTCGATGTAATAAGTGTGTGATTACCAATCTGTTATAAATCCTTCAAGTACTGTGTGTGTCAGCATTACCGATCCAGGGATGACACTTATGCACAGAGATTTGACCGTTTGAGGTCGGATCGCTACACCTTTATCGCGTTGGTAGCGAGGTTCTTGATTGTTTGTGCGGGTACTAGGTGACTTGTGTGTTATCTCCTACTGGATTGATACCTTGGTTCTCAAAAACTGAGGGAAATACTTACGCTACTTTGCTGCATCACCCTTTCCTCTTCAAGGGAAAACCAACGCATGCTCAAGAGGTAGCAGCGGGTGATGTGGATCGATGGGAGGGCCGTCGCATGAACGATAGCTATGATTGGCCGCCGCATGGCGCGAGGCCGCCTGGTCGGGGCGATGCAGGTGTCCCGGTCAGAGCAAGGCGGTGACGTGAAGGAAATATGCCCTAGAGGCAATAATAAAGTTGTTATTTATATTTCCTTATATCATGATAAATGTTTATTATTCATGCTAGAATTGTATTAACCGGAAACTTAGTACATGTGTGAATAGATTGACAAAAAGAGTGTCACTAGTGTGCCTCTACTTGACTAGCTCATTAATCAACGATGGTTAAGTTTCCTAGCCATAGACATGAGTTGTCATTTGATGAACGGGATCACATCATTAGAGAATGATGTGATTGACTTGTCCCATCCGTTAGCTTTGCACTATGATTGTTTAGTTTATTGCTATTGCTTTCTCCATAACTTATACATGTTCCTATGACTATGAGATTATGCAACTCCCGAATATTGGAGGAACACTTAGTGTGCTATCAAATGTCACAACGTAACTGGGTGATTGTAAAGATGCTCTATAGGTGTCTCCGATGGTGTTTGTCGAGTTGGCATAGATCGAGATTAGGACTTGTCACTCCGATTGTCGGAGAGGTATCTCTGGGCCCCCTCGGTAATGCACATCACTATAAGCCTTACAAGCAATGTGACTAATGAGTTAGTCGCGGGATGATACATTACAGAATGAGTAAAGAGACTTGCCGGTAACGAGATTGAACTAGGTATTGAGATAGCGACGATCGAATCTCGGGCAAGTCACATACTGATGACAAAGGGAACAATGTATGTTATTATGCAGTTTGACCGATAAAGTTCTTCGTAGAATATGTAAGAACCAACATGAGCATCCAGGTTCCGCTATTGGTTATTGTCAGTAAGTGAGTCTCGGTCATGTCTATGATACGTCTCCAACGTATCTACAATTTTTGATTGTTCCATGCTATTATATTATATGTTTTGGATGTTTAATGGGCTTTAATATGCTATTTTATATTATTTTTTGGGACTAATCTAATAACCGGAGGCCCAGTGTCAGTTGTTGTTTTTTGCCTGTTTCAGTGTTTCGCAGAAAAGGAATATCAAATAGAATCCAAACGGAACGAACCTTCACGCGGATCTTTTTTGGGACAAACACAATCCAGGAGACTTGGAGTAAAAGTCAGAGACACAACAAGGTGGCCACGAGGCAAGAGGGCGCGCCCAGGGGGTAGGCGCGCCCCCCATCCTCGTGGGCCCCTCATAGCTCCACCGACCTACTTCTTTCACCTATATATACTCTTATACCCTGAAAACATCCAGGGGAGCCACAAAACCACTTTTCCACTGCCGAAACCTTTTGTACCCATGAGGTCCCATATTGGGGCCTTTTCCGGTGATCTGCCGGAGGGGGAATCAATCACGTAGAGCTTCTACATCAACACCATAGCCTCTCCGATGATGTGTGAGTAGTTTACCACAGACCTTCGGGTCCATAGTTATTAGCTAGATGGCTACTTCTCTCTCTTTGGTTCTCAATACAAAGTTCTCAATTTTCTTGGAAATCTATTCGATGTAATACTTTTTGCGGTGTGTTTGCCGAGATCCGATCAATTGTGGGTTTATGATCAAGATTATCTATGAACAATATTTGATTCTTCTCTGAATTCTTATATGCATGATTTGATATCTTTGCAAGTCTCTTCGAATTATCGGTTTAGTTTGGCCTACTAGATTGATCTTTCTTGCAATGGGAGAAGTGCTTAGCTTTGGGTCCAATCTTGCGGTGCTCGATCCAAGTGACAGAAAGGGAACCGACACATATTGTATTGTTGCCATCGAGGATAAAAAGATGGGGTTTATATTATATTGCTTGAGTTTATCTCTCTACATCATGTCATCTTGCCTAATGCGTTACCCTGTTCTTATGAACTTAATACTCTAGATGCATGCTGGATAGCGGTCGATGTGTGGAGTAATAGTAGTAGATGCAGAATCATTTCGGTCTACTTGACATGGACGTGATGCCTATGTTCATGATCATGCCTAGATATTCTCAAAACTATGCACTTTTCTATCAATTGATTGACAGTAATTTGTTCACCCACCGTAATATATGCTATCATGAGAGAAACCACAAGTGAAACCTATGGCCCCTAAGTCTACTTTACATCATATAAGTTTCTGATCTATAATTCTAGTTTACTATCTATTTATTTTGCAATATTTAGTTTTCAATCTATACAACAAAAATACCAAAAATATTTATCTTATTATCTTTATCAGATCTCACTTTTGCAAGTGGCCGTGAAGAGACTGACAACCCCTTTATCACGTTTGTTGCAAGGTTCTTTATTGTTTGTGCAGGTACTAGGCGATTTGCGTGTAGTCTCCTACTGGATTGATACCTTGGTTCTCAAAAACTAAGGGAAATACTTACGCTACTTTGCTGCATCACCCTTTCCTCTTCAAGGGAAAACCAACGCATGTTCAAGAGGTAGCAAGAAGGATTTCTAGCGCCGTTGCTAGGGAGATCTACGCTCAAGTCAAGACATACCAAGTACCCATCACAAACTCTTCTCCCTCGCATCACATTATTTGCCATTTGCCTCTCGTTTTCCTCTCCCCCACTTCACCTTTGCCGTTTTATTCGCCCTTTTTCGTTCATTTTTCACTTGCTTCCTCTGTGCTTATGTGTTGGATTGATTATTGGTCGCGATGGCTCAAGATAATACTATATGTGACTTTTCCAATACCAACAACAATGATTTTATTAGCACTCCGATTGCTCATATTACCGATGTTGAATCTTGTGAAATTAATGGTGCTTTGTTGAATCTTGTCATGAAAGATCAATTTCTCGCCTTCCTAGCGAAGATGCCGCTACCCATCTAAACAACTTTGTTCATTTGTGTGATATGCAAAAGAAGAAAGAAGTGTATAATGATATTGCTAAATTGAAACTATTTCCGTTTTCGCTTAGAGATCGTGCTAAAACTTGGTTCTCTTCTTTGCCTAAGAATAGTATTGGTTTATGGAATAAACCCAAAGATGCTTTTATCTCTAAGTATTTTCCTCCCGCTAAGATCATCTCTCTTAGAAACGATATTATGAATTTTAAGCAACTTGATCATGAGCATGTTGCACAAGCTTGGGAGATGATGAAATTAATGATACGTAATTGCCCTACACATGGTTTGAATCTATGCATGATTATACAAAAAAATTATGCCGGATTGAATTTTGCTTCTAGAAATATTTTATATTCGGCTGCAGGAGGTACTTTTATGGAAATCACTTTAGGATAAACTACCAAACTCCTAGATAATATTATGGTTAATTATTCTCAATGGCATACCGAAAGATCCACTAGTAAAAAAGTTCATGCGATAGAAGAAATTAATGTTTTGAGTGGAAAGATGGATGAACTTATGAAATTGTTTGCTAATAAGAGTGTTTCTTCTGATCCTAATGATATTCCTTCGTCCACTTTGATTGAGAATAATAATGAATCTATGGATGTGAATTTTGTTGGTAGGAACAACTTTGGTAATAACGTGTATAGAGGAAACTTTAATTCTAGGCCGTTCCCTAGTAATTCCTCTAATAATTATGGTAATTGCTACAAACTCTTATGGAAATTTTAATAAGATGCCCTCTGATTTTGAGACTAGTGTTAAAGAATTTATGAATTCGCAAAAGAATTTCAATGCTTTGCTTGAAGAAAAAATACCTAAGATTGATGAGTTGGCTAGGAACGTGGATAGAATTTCTCTTGATGTTGATTCCTTGAAACTTAGATCTATTCCACCTAAGAATGATATCAACAAGTATCTCAAGGCCATGAGAATTTCCATTGATGAGTGCAAAGAAAGACCCGCTAGGATGCGTGCTAAAAATATTGGTTTGTGAAACTGTGTTCTTCTAGTTTTCATGATAATAATGATGAAGATCTAAAAGTGATTGATGTGTCTCCTATTAAAACTCTGTTTTCCAATATGAATCTTGATAAAGATGGGACTGGAGATGAGTCAACTTTAGTTAAAAGGCGTCCCAATGATTCGGAGTTTTTAGATCTTGATGCAAAAATTGGTAAAAGTGGGATTGAAGAGGTCAAAACTTTACATAGCAATGAACCCACTATTTTGGATTTCAAGGAATTTAATTATGATAATTGCTCTTTGATAGATTGTATTTCCTTAAATTCTCCTCATGCTTATAATCAAAATAAAGCTTTTACTAAACATATCGTTGATGCTTTAATGCAATCCTATGAAGAAAAACTTGAGTTGGAAGTTTATATCCCTAGAAAACTTTATGATGAGTGGGAACCTACAATTAACATTAAAATTAAAGATCATGAATGCTATTCTTTGTGTGATTTGGGTGCTAGTGTTTCCACGATCCCAAAAACTTTGTGTGATTTGCTAGGTTTCCGTGAATTTGATGATTGTTCTTTAAAGTTGCACCTTGCGGATTCCACTATTAAGAAACCTATGGGAAAGATTAATGATGTTCTTATTGTTGCGAATAGGAATGATGTGCTCGTAGATTTCATTGTTCTTGATATAGATTGCAATCCTTCATGTCCTATTATTCTTGGTAGACCTTTCCTTAGAACGATTGGTGCAATTATTGATATGAAGGAAGGGAATATTTGATTCCAATTTCCATTAAGGAAAGGCATGGAACACTTCCCTAGAAAGAAAGTTAAATTACCTTATGAATCTATTATGAGAGCCACTTATGGATTGCCTACCAAAGATGGCAATACCTAGATCTATCCTTGCTTTTATGCCTAGCTGGGGCGTTAAACTATAGCGCTTGTTGGGAGGCAACCCAATTCTATTTTTATTTATTCCTTTCTGCACCTGTTTAGTAATAAGTAATTTATCTAGCCTCTGTTTTGGTTGTGTTTTTTGTGTTTAATTAGTGCTTGTGCCAAGTAAAGCCTTTAGGATCTTCTTGGGTGATTGTTGTTTGATGTTGCTGAAAAAAACAGAAAGTATGCGCTCACGAGAATAATTTTCATTTTTTACCAGAGAGTGATAAAACACAAATTATAACTGAAGTAGATCAACATACAAATTATTTAGGTCGTCCTAATTTTTCAGAATTTTTGGAGTTACAGAACTATTCGAAACCTACAGCTTACTACAGACTGTTTTGTTTTTGACAAATTCTGTTTTTCGTGTGTTGTTTGCTTATTTTGATGAATCTATGGCTAGTATCGGGGGGGTATGAACCATATAGAAGTTGGAATACAGTAGGTTTAACACCAATATAAATAAAGAATGAGTTCATTATAGTACTTTAAAGTGGTGATTTATTTTCTTATACTAACGGAGCTCATGAGGTTTTCTGTTTAAGTTTTGTGTTGTGAAGTTTTCAAGTTTTGGGGTAAAGATTTGATGGACTTTGGAATAAGGAGTGGCAAGAGCCTAAGCTTGTGGATGACCAAGGCACACCAAGGTAAAATTAAAGGACAACCAAAAGCCTAAGCTTGGGGACGCCCCGGAAGGCATCCCTTCTTTCGTCTTCGTCTATTGGTAACTTTACTTGAGGCTATATTTTTATTCACCACATGATATGTGTTTTGCTTGGAGCGTTGTCGGTGTCAAAGCTGGCGGATCTTGGGTAGGGGGTCCCGAACTGTGCGTCTAGGCCGGATGGTAACGGGAGGCAGGGGACACGAAGTTTTACCCAGGTTCGGGCCCTCTTGATGGAGGTAAAACCCTACGCCTGCTTGATTAATATTGATGATATGGGCAGTACAAGAGTAGATCTACCGCGAGATCAAAGAGGCTAAACCCTAGAAGTTATCCTATGGTATGATTGTATGTTGTGATTGTTGTCCTACGGACTAAAACCCTTCGGTTTATATAGACACCGGAGAGGG
The DNA here is from genome assembly GCF_056163025.1 of Triticum urartu. Taxonomy (NCBI): domain Eukaryota; kingdom Viridiplantae; phylum Streptophyta; class Magnoliopsida; order Poales; family Poaceae; genus Triticum; species Triticum urartu. The sequence continues at coordinate 119,197,081 of NC_141875.1, read as the reverse complement.
TTAGGGTTACACAAGGTCGGTTACAAAGGAGGAGATATCCATATACGTATTGCCTAGCTTGGCTTCCACGCCAAGTAGAGTCCCATCCGGACACGAGACGAAGTCTTCAATCTTGTATCTTCATAGTCTAACAGTCCGGCCAATGGAGATAGTCCGACTTTCCAGAGACCCCCTTATCCAGGACTCCCTCAAGCGTCTTGTATGATTTGAGTCTTTTCTTTTTAGTTTATCAAAATCATCCTTGTTGTACACACAATGGGCTTCCTCAAATGCCCTAGGCCTTCGTGAGCAAGCAAGTTGGACGCACACCGACTTAGTTTATTTTGTTGAACTTTCATACATTTATAGCTCTAGTGCATGCGTTGCATGGAAATCCCTACTCCTCGCATTGACATCAATTGATGGGCATCTCCATAGCCCATTGATTAGCCGCGTCAATGTGAGATTTTCTCTCTTTTTGTCTTCTCCACACAACCTCCAACATCATATTCTATTCCACCCATAGTGCTATGTCCATGGCTCGCGCTCATGTATTGCGTGAAAGTTGAAAAAGTTTCAGAATACTAAAGTATGAAACAATTGCTTGGCTTTTCATCGGGGTTGTGCATGATGAGAGCATTTTGTGTGACAAAGATGGAGCATGGCCAAACTATATGATTTTGTAGGGATGAGATTTATTTGGCTATGTTATTTTGAGAAGACATAATTGCTTGATTAGTATGTCTGAAGTATTATTCTTTTTATGTCAATATTAAACTTTTGTCTTGAATCTTTCAGATCTGAACATTCATGCCATAATAAAGGAGATTATATTGAAAATTATGTTACATAGCATTCCACATCAAAAATTCTGTTTTTATCATTTACCTACTCGAGGACGAGCAGGAATTAAGCTTGGGGATGTTGATACGTCTCCAAGGTATCTATAATTTTTTATTGTTCCATGCTATTATATTATCTGTTTTGGATGTTTAATGGGCTTTAATATGCCATTTTATATTATTTTTTGGGACTAACCTATTAACCGGAGGCCCAGTGCCAGTTGCTGTTTTTGGCCTATTTCAGTGTTTCGCAGAGAAGGAATATCAAACGGAATCCAAACGGAACGAAACCTTCGCGAGGATATTTCTTAGAACAAACGCAATCCAGGAGACTTGGAGTGGAAGTTAGAGACGCAACAAGGCGTCGATGAGGAAGGAGGGTGCGCCGAGGGGGTAGGACCGCCCCCACCCTCGTGGGCCCCTCGTAGCTCCACCGACCTACTTCTTTCGCCTATATATATACTTATACCTTGAAAACATCCAGGGGAGCCACGAAACTACTTTTCCATCGCCGCAACCTTCTGTACCCGTGAGATCCCATCTTGGGGCCTTTTCCGGCAATCTGTAGGAGGGGGAATCAATCACGGAGGGCTTTTACATCAACACCATAGCCTCTCCGACGATGTGTGAGTAGTTTACCACAGACCTTTGAGTCCATAGTTATTAGCTAGATGGCTTCTTCTCTCTCTTTGGTTCTCAATACAAAGTTCTCCTCGATTTTCTTGGAGATCTATTCGATGTAATACTTTTTGTGGTGTGTTTGCCGAGATCCGATGAATTGTGGGTTTATGATCAAGATTATCTATGCACAATATTTGATTCTTCTCTGAATTCTTATATGCATGATTTGATATCTTTGCAAGTCTCTTCGATTTATCGGTTTAGTTTGGCCTACTAGATTGATCTTTCTTGCAATGGGAGAAGTGCTTCCCTTTGGGTTCAATCTTGCGGTACTCGATCCCAGTGACAAAAAGGAAACCGACACGTATTGTATTGTTGCCATCGAGGATAAAAAGATGGGGTTTATATCATATTGCTTGAGTTTATCCATCTACATCATGTCATCTTGCCTAATGCGTTACTCTGTTCTTATGAACTTAATACTCTAGATGCATGCTGGATAGCGGTTGATGTGTGGAGTAGTAGTAGTAGATGCATAATCGTTTGGGTCTACTTGACACGGACGTGAGGCCTAGATATTCTCATAACTATGCACTTTTCTATCAATTGCTTGACAGTAATTTGTTCACCCACCGTAATATATGCTATCATGAGATAAGCCACTAGTGAAACCTACGGCCCCCGGGTCTACTTTAGATCATATAAGTTCCCTATCTATAATTCTAGTTTACTATCTATTTATTTGGCAATCTTTACTTTTCAATCTATACAACAAAAATACCAAAAATATTTATCTTATTATATTTATCAGTTCTCACTTTTTCAAGTGGCCGTGAATGATTGACAACCCCTTTATCGTGTTGGTTGCAAGGTTCTTGATTGTTTGTGTAGGTACTAGCCGATTTGCGTGTAGTCTCCTACTGGATTGATACCTTGGTTCTCAAAAACTAAGGGAAATTCTTACACTACTTTGCTTCATCACCCTTTCCTCTTCAAGGGAAAACCAACGCATGCTTAAGAGGCAGCAGTCTACATAGTTCTCGAGCTTAACGTCCGATGACGATCGGTATTATGAGTTTATGTGTTTTGATGTAATGAAGGTAGTCCGGAGTCCCAGATGTGATCACGGACATGAAGAGGAGTCTCGAAATGGTCGAGACATAAAGATTGATATATTGGAAGGTTATGTTTGGACATCAGAATGGTTCCGGATGAGTTCAGGCATTTACGGGAGTACCGGGGGGCTTACCGGAACCCCCCCGGGAGTCAATGGGCCTTATTGGGCCTTAGTGGGAGAGAGGAGGAGGCGTCCAGGTGGAGGGCGTGCCCCCAAGCCCAATCCGAATTGGGTGGGGGGCGGCCCGCCCTTTCCTTCCCTCTCTCTCCCTCTTCCTTCTTCTCCTAGTCCAACTAGGGAAGGGGGGAAACCTACTCCTACAGGGAGTAGGACTCCCCCTTGGGCACTCCATAGAGAGGGTTAGCCCTACCCTCCTCCCCTCCTTTATATACGGGGGAGCGGGGCACCCCATAGACACACAAGTTGACAGTTGTCTTAGCCATGTGCGGTGCCCCCATCCACAGATTTCCACCTCGGTCATATCGTTGTAGTGCTGAGGCGAAGCCCTGCGTCGGTAACTTCATCATCACCATCATTACGCCGTGTACTGACAAAACTCTCCCTCGGCCTTGATGACCCACAAGTGTAGGGGATCCATCGTAGCTTTTCGATAAGTAAGAGTGTCAAACCCAATGAGGAGCAGAAGGAAATGATAAGCAGTTTTCAGTAAGGTATTCTCTGCAAGCACTGAAATTATCGGTAACAGATAGTTTGTGATAAGGTAATTTGTAACGAGTAGAAAGTAATAAAAGTAAATAAGGTGCAGCAAGATGGCCCAATCCTTTTTGTAGCAAAGGACAAGCCTGGACAAACTCTTATATAGAAGAAAGCGCTCCCGAGGACACATGGGAATTATCCTCAAGCTAGTTTTCATCACGTTCATATGATTCGTGTTCGGTACTTTGATAATTTGATATGTGGGTGGACCGGTGCTTGGGTACTGTCCTTACTTGGACAAGCATCCCACTTATGATTAACCCCATTGCAAGCATCCGCAACTACAACAGAAGTATTAAGGTAAACCTAACCATAACATGAAACATATGGATCCAAATCAGCCCCTTACAAAGCAACACATAAACTAGGGTTTAAGCTTCTATCACTCTAGCAACCCATCATCTACTTATTACTTCCCAATGCCTCCCTCTAGGCCCAAACAATGGTGAAGTGTCATGTAGTCGACATTCACATGACACCACTAGAGGGATGACAACATACATCTCAGCAAAATATCAAACGAATACCAAATTTACATGAATACTTATAGCAAGACTTCTCCCATGTCCTCAGGAACAAATGTAACTACTCACAAAGCATATTAATGTTCATAATCAGAGGGGTATTAATATGCATAATGGATCTGAACATATGATCTTCCACCAAGTAAACCAACTAGCATCAACTACAAGGAGTAATCAACACTACTAGCAACCCACAGGTACCAATCTGAGGTTTGGGTACAAAGATTGGATACAAGAGATGAACTAAGGTTTGAGATGAGATGGTGCTGGTGAAGATGTTGATGGATATTGACCCCCTCCCGATGAGAGGATCGTTGGTGATGATGATGGTGATGATTTCCCCCTCCCAGAGGGAATTTCCCCGGCAGAATAGCTCTTCCGGAGCCCTAGATTGGTTCCGCCAAGGTTCCGCCTCGTGGCGGCGGAGTTTCTTCCCCAAAGATTGCTTATTATTTTTTCTGGGACGAAAGACCTCATATAGCAGAAGATGGTCATCGGAGGGCCACCAGGGGGCCCAGGAGGCAGGGGCGCGCCCAGGGGGTAGGGCGCGCGCCCCACCCTCATGGCCAGGGTGTTGGCCCCCTCTGGAACTTTCTTCACTCAGTATTTTTATATACTTTGGAAATAACTTCCGTGAAGTTTCAGGTCTCTAATATTTGCTCCTTTTCCAGCCCAGAATCCCAGCTACCGGCATTCTCCCTCTTCATGTAAACCTTGTAAAATAAGAGAGAATAGGCATAAATATTGTGACATAATGTGTAATAGCAGCCCATAATGCAATAAATATCAATATAAAAGCATGATGCAAAATGGACGTATCAACTCCCCCAAGCTTAGACCACGTTTGTCCTGAAGCGAAAGCCGATATCAAAAAATATGTCCACATGTTTAGAGATAGAGGTGTCGATAAATAAAATACGGACAGGAGGGCATCATGATCATTCTTAGAATAGCAACATATATATATATATATATATATTGTCATATGATCTCTTATGCTAAAGTAACAATTTAATCACAATTTCAAGTATGAATCATAAACTTCATTGAGAACCAACAAACTCTAATCTCAGTCATTGAGGCAATTGCAATTTATCATAACATAGGAAAGATTCAATATAAGAGCTTTTCAGCAAGTCCACATACTCAACCATCTTTTAGTCTTTCATAATTGCTAACACTCACGCAATATTTATGGGTATGAAGTTTTAATCGGACACAGAGAAAGATAGGGGCTTATAGTTTTGCCTCCCAACATTTTACCTCAAGGGTAATGTCAAGAATAATAGTTCATGAAAACTCACATCCAATTAGCTATATATATCAGGATCTTTCCAACACACTGTGCTTGCCAAAGGATAAAATCTAAAAAGGAAAGGTGAATATCACCATGACTCTTTGCATGAAGTATAAGACAAAAATAAAAGATAGGCCCTTCGCAGAGGGAAGCAGAGGTTGTCATGCGCTTTTATGGTTGGATGCATGAAATCTTAATGCAAAAGAACGTCACTTTATATTGCCACTTGTGATGTGGACCTTTATTATGCAGCCCGTCGCTTTTATTTCTTCCACATCACAAGATCGTATAAAGCTTATTTTCTCCACACTAATAAGTCATACATATTTAGAGAGCAATTTTTATTGCTTGCACCGATGACAACTTACCTGATGGATCTTACTCAATCCATAGGTAGATATAGTGGACTCTCATGGTAAAACTGGGTTTAGGGATATTTGGAAGCACAAGTAGTATCTCTACTTGGTGCAAAGAAATTGGCTAGCAAGAGAGGGAAAGGCAAGCTCAACATGTTGAATGATCCATGACAATATAATTTATCTCACATGTAAGAAAACATAACCCATTACGTTGTCTTCCTTGTCCAATGTCAACTCTTTAGCATGTCATATTTTAATGAGTGCTCACAACTAGAAAAGATGTCGAAGATAGTATATTTATATGTGAACCTCTATTTCTTTATTACTTCCTATTAATTGCAACGATGACCAAAACTATGTTTGTCAACTCTGAACAACTTTTATTCATCATACTCTTTATATGTGAGCTCATTACTCTCCATAAGATCCATATGATCTCTTTATTTCTTTTTATTTCTTCTCTTTAATTCTATTCCCTCAAGATCATAGCAAAATAATCAAGCCCTTGACTCAACATTAATATTTATTATATATAGCTCACGGACTCAATTACATAGGAAGATCATAAAGCAAAACTCACAACTAGATCATACTAAAACTTTATTCTACTAGATCAAGATATTATCAAAAGGATCGAACTAAGAAAAACTGTAAAGATAAAAGTGATGGTGATACGATACCGGGGCACTCCCCCAAGCTTGGCAGTTGCCAAGGGGAGTGCCCATACCCGATGCTCAGTTCTTCTTTGTTGGTGAAGAAGGTGATGGTTTTGTTGATGGACTAGGCTTCTTCCTTAATTTGCGCTTGAGGATAGAATTTTGATCCCTTAGGTCATCGATCTCCAGCTCAAGGCTTAATATCTTCTTGCATAATTCTTGTTTGTTTTCCTGTAAGAGGAGAAAAGGGATAAGCTCGATCTTAGGTTTCTTTGCTCTATCAGGGAGGCTTGACTTTTTGAAATCCACATGCATGTCCCCAGGTTGAGGTAATGGGACTTCATCTTCATCTGAGCTCGTCTCCTCCTTTCCCTTGGGTTCATAGTCATCTTCTTCTTCCGTAGTCCAAGCACAATGCTCCACGTCCCCATAGACCTTAGGATTTGCAAGGTAATCAGCCGCATAGCTATCTCCTTCCAAATCTTGGGACGACATATTGCTCTAAATCTACAGCAGAAACAGCTCGAAACAAAAACACAGGATATTCGCGTGATACAGTGGTCAAAACCTTTGGGAGATTATATAGTGAATTTTTACTGACCAAAAGAAGTATCGTGCAAGAAAATGGAGTCCGGAGAGCACACGAGGTGCCCACGAGGCAGGGGGGCGCCCAGGGGGGTAGGGCACGCCCTCCACCCTCGTGGAAGCCTCGTGTCCTTTCCGGTCTGCTTCTTATTTTCCAATTTTCTTTAATATTCCAAAACGGAGAAAAAATTGCCGTTAGAACTGTTTTGGAGTCAATTTACTTACCGTACCACGTACCTATTCCTTTTCGGAGTCTAAAACGTTCTGGAAAGTGTCCCTTATGTATTCCTCTAGGTTTACGGTTTCAATAACATTAGTTTCAACATTTATAGGATTACCTGAGATATAATGTTTGATTCTTTGGCCGTTCACCACCCTCAGATTCGTGCCTTCAAAGTTGTTGATTTTTATGGCACCAGAACGATAGACCTCCTCGATAACGTAAGGACCTTCCCATTTAGAGAGAAGTTTGCCTGCAAAAAAATCTTAAACGAGAGTTGTATAACAATACATAATCACCTACATTAAAATCGCGTTTTTGTATCCTTTTATCATGCCATCTTTTAACTTTTTCTTTAAAAAGCTTGGCATTTTCATAAGCCTAGGTTCTCCATTCATCAAGTGAGCTAATGTCAAAAAGCCTCTTCTCACCGGCAAGTTTGAAGTCATAGTTGAGCTCTTTAATAGCCCAATATCCTTATGTTCTAATTCAAGAGGTAAGTGACATGCTTTACCATAAACCATTTTATATGGAGACATACCCATAGGATTTTTATATGCAGTTCTATAAGCCCATAATGCATCATCAAGTTTCTTGGACCAATTCTTTCTAGACCTATTAACAGTCTTTTGCAAAATTGATTTAAGCTCTCTATTGCTAAGTTCTACTTGGCCACTAGACTGTGGGTGATAAGGAGATGCAATTCTATGATTAACATCATACTTAGCAAGCATTTTACGAAAGGCACCATGAATAAAATGTGAACCACCATCAGTCATTAAGTATCTAGGGACTCCAAACCTCGGAAAAATAACTTCTTTAAGCATCTCAATAGAGGTGTTGTGATCAGCACTACTAGTTGGAATAGCTTCTACCCACTTAGTAACGTAATCAACAACAACTAAAATATGTGTATACCCATTAGAGGAAGGAAAAGGTCTCATATAATCAAAGCCCCAAACATCAAATGGTTCAATAGCAAGTGAATAATTCATAGGCATTTCTTGACGTCTACTAATATTACCAATTCTTTGACATTCATCAGAAGATAATACAAACTTACGGGCATCCTTGAAGAGAGTAGGACAATAAAAACGGATTGCAATACCTTGTGTGCAGTTCTATCTCCAGCGTGGTGTCCTCCATAAGCCTCGGAGTGACACTTGCGTAAGATCTATTCCTGTTCATGCTTAGGTACATAACGTCTAATAACACAATCTACTCCTTCTTTATAAAGATGTGGGTCATCCCAGAAGTAATGTCTTAAATCATAGAAGAACTTTTTCTTTTGCTGGTATGTGAAACTAGGTGGTATAAATTTAGCAACAATGTAATTAGCATAATCAGCATACCATGGAGCAGTACGAGAAGCATTTATGAAAGCTAATTGCTCATCAGGAAAGCTATCATCAATAGTTAGTGGGTCATCAAGAACATTCTCTAACCTAGACAAGTTGTCTGCAACGGGATTCTCAGCTCCCTTTCTATCAATAATATGCAAATCAAATTCTTGTAGCAGGAGAACCCATCTAATAAGTCTAGGTTTAGCATCTTTCTTTTCCATAAGATATTTAATAGCAGCATGATCAGTGTGAATAGTTACTTTAGAATCAACAATATAAGGTCTGAACTTGTCACAAGTGTAACATCCCAAATTTTCAATTTGGAATATTATACAATAGATCATCATTTGCATAGCATATTTTATTGCATTATTGTTGATCCTAGAAATTCTACGCAACTCAAGGACCCTCGGAGAGAGTTGGGGATTTCGTTATTTTCATATTTGAGTTTTCTCAAATTTTGAGAATAGGATCATTTGATTTTATTTATTTTATCTTCAATTATTTCTATTACAAAAAATATGAGAGAAGGAATAAAATGACTTTCCCAAAATAAATAAATATTGAGGATTCAATAAAAATATCAAATAAGCTTTTATTTTGGTTTTATTTGCTATTTTATTTGAATTTAGGAAAAATGCGCGTTTTTCAAAATTGCATTTAGGCCCCAAATAAATGTTCATCCTATGCGGCTGATTTTAGAAGCCGGGGAAAATTTATTTCGGGATTTTTGGAGTCCGTTTAGTATTCCTTTTTTTTCTGAGCGTAATGATTTAAAAAAAATCGAACCGGCCTACCGGGCCGTGTCCGACCAGGACACCCGACCCGGCCGGCCTTTATAAGGCAAGGCCCCAGCCCATGCCGCCCAACCCTAGCCGCCCGAGCCGCCCAACCCTAGCGTCGTGCCACCGCCGCCCGCGCCGCCGCCGGACCCGCACGCCGAGGTTGCCCCACCACCATTTTTCCGTCGGCTTTTCGTCGGTTTTTTTAGATCCAATTTTTTTCGTTAGATCGGTTTTTATTTTTTTCCGTTTAGTTAATTAGCGAGCGTTCACTCGTTCATTCGTTTTAACAAACGCGTTCATCGTTTAGATCCAGATAATGAACGTTCGTTCGTTAATCTGTTCGTCGTTTTTCTTTTCTTAGATTAAATCTGCGATTTTTCTGATCGTGATTCCTGATCCGATTTTCGTTTTAGTTTAACTTTTCGCTCGTTTATCGGAATCAGGCAATTCAAGCGCCTGGAGTTTCATCTCGAAACCCTCTTTCCATTTAACCAACTCAAACAAGCTTTTGCCTCAGTAAAAATTTCCCTAGATCCAGAATAGTAAACGAAGCCTGTTTCTTTTGCCGTTTGTCTTTCGTTGCTTCGTTCGATTTGATTCTTTTTGCCAACCGGAGTTCTTAAGTTGAAATTTCTGGTTAGATCTCTTATTTGAGTTTTACCTGTGCATTAGATCAGTACTTATTGTATGCTTGTTTGTTTGCGATAGAGTATCCGGAGTGCGCCGCTTGCTACTTCGAATCTCTAGGTTTTGCGGATCATTAGCAAGGCAAGTAACACTTTGATCATACCTCCTACTACCCAGTTTTTATTGCATTAGATCAATCCTCACACATTGCATGTTTAGGATCTAAATAAATTGTGGTTTTGGGAAGTAGTTGAGGTAGTACCTATTACCTGTTTAGTATCAAACCTTTGGGAGTTACTTCTACGTTTGCTTATGCCATGCTATGCTAGTAGACGTGGATTGGGTGAGTGAAGTCCATGACAGATGTGAGTTTGTTAAATTAATGGTTTATTTAAGGTGGCAACTTAAATACACATCTGGGTGGATTGAGGCACCTGGGTATTCTAGCGATTGCTTGTTTTTCTTTTGGACCGCCACCCAGGCTCAAAGGGATCATAAGATTATTCATACTAGAAACTTCCGTGTGCAGCCACAAGCTACCATGGGCTCTAGCATAGTTGATTAAGTCGTGCGAACTCTTACGGTGGTAGACTAGCAGATGTAGGGGAAAGTAGGTGTAACGGTCTACCAGTTTGTAAGGTGCAAGCACTTCTGAAAGACTATGTCTCGGTCACCCGTTTCTCAAACACCATGTAGTGCGAGAATCCCAACGGAGGAGATTGGGTCTTGTGGGGAAAAGTGTGCAAACCTCTGCAGAGTGTATAAACTAATCATGGTTAGCCGTGTCCCCGGTTATGGACAACTTGAGTATCTAGTACTTGGATTATCATGTGAATCTCATCATGTTACTCTAAATTAATATTGTTGGGTTTTTAATGATGATGCTTAATTGGGATTGAGAGGGCGTCTACACTCTCAATGTTTAACAACTACCATGATAGTTAAATAAAAATTTATTCCTTTGAAGTAGGGAAAAATTGGCTTTACGCAAAACTGTAACCATAGAGCTTTCCACCAGCCAAATATGCATGTAGTATAGCATTACTCTTTCATTGCTCTCTATGTGTTACATTGCCATCATATTCCATGTGCTGACCCATTTCGGGCTGCAACATTCATGTTGCAGACTTTTCAGACGACGAGTAAGGTGCTTTAGGTCGTGGTTCTTTACTCAGTGATGCCGTTGGAGTTGATGGACTCACTTATCTTCCAAGCCTTCCATTGTTATCGTTATTAGATGGCCTTAAGCCATATTTATTGTAATAAGTCCTCTTTTGAGACACTCGATGTAATAAGTGTGTGATTGCTACTCTGTTATAAATCCTTCAAGTACTATGTGGTGTCAGCAATTACTGATCTAGGGATGACACTTGAGCACAGAGATTGAACCGTTTAAGGTCTGGTCGCTACAAGATGGTATCAGAGCACACGGTGACTGTAGGACACGACCACTAAGCTAAAGCCCTATATCACTACTCACTCTTCTCATTCTGACTCCTCATCTTTTCTACTCTTCTAGGATGGCGGATGCAAGGAACAAGTTCATGCAACTGGATGAAGATACACCCTTTGGATGTCACTTGAAGGAAGTCACTAGATATCTGAACATAGGAGTACCAAGCTTCACCGGGACTTACGACGCCACTTTACCTGAAGAAGAGCGCTGGATGATTCAAGTTCAAGTTCTAGGAAGGACGTTCATTCCAGTCATTGAACCCATAGAGTTTTCCTTTGATGCACCAACATGGAGTCTAGGAAAGAGCATGGCAGCTCACATCGTCATGGGACGCATTGGAGAAGTTTACCGCAATGATCTCAAGGATACTATCTACCAGATTTGTGGGCGCCAAGATGAGCACTGGGAGATGATCAGCACCAGGAAGGATAGATCAATTGCAGCTTTTATCCAGGAGTTAAACCAGCACATTCGACGTCAGGAGAACCAGATGTGCGCCGACATGATGGATCTGAAGAAGGCGAGGACAAGAATCAAGGAACTGGAGGAAGAACTCAAGGCTACACGTGAAGATTATGAAGAGGAAATCGAAGTATTAATGGAGAAGAATGAGGATCTGATCAAGAAGATTGGAATATTTATGGGAGGCCCTACACCAGTAGAAGAGGACAAAGAACCCAAGGAGATTCGCCCGGAAGACTACATCATCATCGACGACACCGACTCAGATCCAGATGATAGCGATGATGACTATGTTGATGAAGCTGGAGCAGATATCATGTAGTCTGCAACCGAAGAATATTTCTAGTAGACCACCCCATCAGTAGTAGTAGTCCACCATGTAAATATAGTAGTCCGAGCACTTTTGTGATAGTTAGATCGATTGTATGCCCTTGTTTGATTGAATGAAGTGAATTGTTTTTGCCTCATGTGCATATGGGTAGTGTTTTCTCTCTAGACCCCTCTGTATTCTTAAATCTCATCTTTTCTAAACCCTCAGATGCCTCCGAGACATGACCCCGGATTTACCTTCCCACCGGAGCTCACCCAGTTGATCCAGCAGCAGAACACGTTGATGCAGTTGCTAGTCCAGAATCAAAATCAGGGGAACAACAAGAACCCACCACCACCACCACCACCTGTTGATCACTTAGCCCGTTTTCTTAGGTTGAATCTGCCGGTGTTTTCCAGTAGCACCGAGCCGATAGTAGCAGATGATTGGCTCCGCAAGACAACAAGGGAGTTGGCCACAGCAGAATGCATAGATGCGGAAAAGGTGAAGTTTGCCGCACATCAGCTTGAAGGACCCGCAGCATCATGGTGGGAGAATTTCATCGCCACTTTCCCTATCGACACTGTCACATGGGACCAGTTCCAGCAGGCTTTCCGTACTTCCCATGTTTCAGCAGGAGCTATGGCCATGACGAAGCGAGAGTTTCGCAGCTTGCGCCAAGGAGAGTGGACAGTTGGCCAGTATGTGGAGGACTTTAGTAAGTTAGCATGTTATGCCCTAGATGACGTAGCTACGGATGCAGCTAAGCAGGAGAAGTTTCTGGAAGGACTGAATGATGAGTTGAGCATGCAGTTGATGGTAGCAACCTTCAACAACTACCAAGAGTTGGTAGACCGTGCTCTCATGATTGAAGGGAAGCAGCAGCAGATTGAGAATCGCAAGAGGAAGTATGGACAAGGGAAGTACAATTCTGGAGCTCAGCAGAAGCCACGTTTTACCCCTAGAATGGGAGGACATTTTCAGCATACCCATGGAGGAGGTAGCTCGCACAATCACAATGGCACCAAGAATAGTAATGGGAATGGAGGAAGCAACGGCCAGAACCGCACCAACCCAGCAACCCCAGCCAAGAGAGACCTGAGCCAAGTCACTTGCTTTAAGTGCCAGAAGACCAGACATTATGCCAATGAATGTCCTGAATATCAGAATGGAAATGGCAATGGAAGCTCTGGGAAGAAGCCGAACCCTTTCAATAGGGGACAGGTGAACCACGTTAACGTGGAGGCAGTTGAAGAGCAACCGGATGCAGTAATCGGTGAGTTTTTGGTTAAGTCATTTACTGCACTCGTTCTTTTCGATACTGGTGCATCACATTCATACATATCAAGGGGATTTGTGGATAAGTATAAACTACCCACCAAATTTCTTAGAACACCTATGTTAGTAAGCTCACCAGGAGCGGAGTATATGGCTAGCAAGGGATGTTTTCAAGTGTCGTTGAGTATAGGTAGGCATGTGTTTCCCTCGGATTTGATCATTTTGAAATCACAAGGTTTGGATGTAATTCTGGGTATGGATTGGCTGTCAATGTATGGAGGAAACATCGATTGCGCCAGTAAGTCAATTTTTCTTACCACCCCAGAAGGAAGAAGGATCAAGTATGTATCCCGGCATGTGTCAAGGAGGACTCAAGTGAATTCGTTGACAGGTGTTGTGTAGGAGGAAGTACCAGTAGTGAAGGATTTCCCTAATGTATTTCCAGAAGAGTTGCCAGGCATGCCACCGGATAGAGATATTGAGTTTTTAATTGAACTTTTGCCAGGCACAGGGCCAATATCTAAGAGACCATATAGGATGCCCGCAAAGGATTTGGAAGAGATTAAGAAGCAGATTAAGGAGTTGCTGGATAAAGGTTATATTCGCCCAAGTTCTTCGCCTTGGGGATCGCCGGTACTTCTAGTGGAGAAGAAGGATGGATCATTAAGGATGGTTGTTGATTATCGAGGATTGAATGAAGTAACCATCAAGAACAAGTACCCACTACCGATGATCAATGATCTGTTTGATCGATTGCAAGGAGCTAAGGTATTTTCCAAGATTGATCTGCGATCAGGATACCATCAGTTGAAGATTCGAGAACAGGATATTCCTAAGACAGCTTTTACCACCAGGTATGGGCTGTACGAGTATACCGTTATGTCATTTGGTCTGACTAACGCACCGGCATATTTTATGAACATGATGAACAAAGTGTTTATGGAGTTTTTGGATAAGTTCGTCGTGGTGTTCATTGATGATATCCTGGTTTACTCGAAGAATGAAGAGGAGCATAAGGAGCATTTGCGTTTGGTACTTGGTAAGCTCAGAGAACATCATTTATATGCCAAGTTTAGCAAATGTGAGTTTTGGTTGAAGGAAGTTGGATTTCTCGGACACGTTATATCCGGAGAAGGTATAGCAGTAGATCCCACCAAGGTTGACACTGTGACAAATTGGGAATCCCCAACAACAGTTGGAGAGATTCGGAGTTTTCTTGGACTTGCAGGATACTACCGGAGATTTATTGAAAATTTCTCGAAGATTGCAAAGCCTATGACAGAATTGTTGAAGAAGGATACCAAGTTCATATGGACTGAGGAATGTGAGGCCGGTTTCCAGGAGTTGAAGAAACGTCAGGTTACATCACCTGTGTTGATTTTGCCAGATCAGACCAAGGATTATGAGGTGTATTGCGACGCTTCACGTCGAGGACTTGGAGCAGTGCTTATGCAGGAAGGAAGAGTTGTTTCATATGCCTCATGACAGCTTAAGCCTCATGAGTTGAATTATGCCACGCATGATTTGGAGTTAGCAGCCGTAGTGGATGCATTGAAAACCTGGAGACACTTTCTCATTGGAAACCATTGTCAGGTGTACACAGATCACAAGAGTTTGAAGTATATTTTCACGCAGAAGGAGTTGAATCTCAGGCAACGGAGATGGTTGGAGCTCATCAAGGATTATGATATGAGATTGCATTATCACCCAGAAAGGCTAACGTAGTAGCTGACGCGTTGATCCGTAAAAGCCATGTCAACACTCTAATGACGGGATATGTACCAAGGGAGTTAGCCGAAAATCTTTGTGAGCTACGTTTGGAGATAGTCCCGAGAGGCTATGTAGCAGCGTTGGAGATTTAGTCTACTTTGATGGATAAGATCAGAGAAGCTCAAAGGACTGACAAGGAGATCGCTTCTATTAAAGAGAAAATGAGCAAAGGAAAAGGTAAAGGATTTCACGAGGATGAACACGATACCTTATGGTTTGAAGACCGAATGACCCGGAGATCAGGAAGTTGATTCTGCAGGAGGCCCATGATTCACCATATTCAATTCACCTAGGAAATACCAAGATGTATTTGGATTTGAAGGATACTTTCTGGTGGACCGGAATGAAGAAGGATATTGCGAAGTATGTAGCAGTTTGTGATGTATGTCAGAGAGTAAAGGCAGAGCATCAGAAGCCAGCAAGATTGCTACAGCCATTGTCGATACCCGAATGGAAGTGGGATAAGTTAGGCACGGATTTTATTACAGGATTGCCCAGAACACATTCAGGCTATGACTCGATATGGGTTGTAGTCGATCGTTTCACAAAGGTAGCTCATTTCATTCCAGTGAAGACTACCTATACTAGTGCCAAGTTGGCAAAGATATACATGACCAGGATCATATGTCTGCATGGAGTTCCAAGGAGCATTGTATCAGATAGAGGAACCCAGTTTACCTCAAAGGTCTGGAATCAGTTGCATGAAACTTTGGGTACCAGGCTGGAGTTTACTACAGCTTTCCATCCGCAGACAGATGGACAAACCGAGAGGGTCAATCAGATTTTGGAGGATATGCTAAGAGCATGTGCGCTAGATTATGGATCTAGTTGGGACAAGAATTTGCCATACACAGAGTTCTCTTATAACAACAGTTATCAATCCAGTTTGAAGATGGCCCCTTTCGAATCCTTGTACGGAAGGAGGTGCAGGACCCCATTATCATGGGATGAGGTTGGAGACCGCCAGTTGTTCGGACCGGATCTGATTAAGGAGTCTGAACAGAAAGTGAAATTGATTCGTGATAGGCTCAAGGTAGCCCAATCTAGACAGAAGAGCTACGCAGATTCGAAATGCAAGGAGACAGTTTACGAAGTCAGAGACCGAGTTTATCTTCGAGTATCTCCACTTCGAGGAGTTAAGCGTTATGGAGTTAAGGGAAAGTTAGCGCCATGTTTTGTAGAACCATACGAGGTTTTGGAGCGTATGGGAGAAGTATCCTACAAGTTGGAATTGCCCGAAGGATTGTCAGGAGTTCACAATGTGTTCCACGTTTCCCAGTTGAAGAAGTGTCATGCGGAGATGTCTGATATACCGCTGAGAGACACAGTGCCGCTGGAAGCGATTCAGTTGGACAGTGATTCTTGAGTATGCCAGTCGAGTCACCCGCAGCAAGGTTATTAAGTCTTGCAAAGTTCAGTGGAGCCACCACACGGAGGATGAAGCCACCTGGGAATGAGAAGAAGATCTGTTGAAGGACCACCCTCACCTATTCTCTAGCCAACCCGAATCTCGAGGGCGAGCTTCATCTTAAGGGGGTAGGTTTGTAACATCCCAAATTTTCAATTTGGAATGTTATACAATAGATCATCATTTGCATAGCATACTTTATTGCATTGTTGTTGATCCTAGAAATTCTACGCAACTCAAGGACCCTCAGAGAGAGTTGGGGATTTCGTTATTTTCATATTTGAGTTTTCTCAAATTTTGAGAATAGGATCATTTGATTTTATTTATTTTATCTTCAATTATTTCTATTATGAAAAATATGAGAGAGGGAATAAAATGAATTTCCCAAAATAAAGAAATGTTGAGGATTTAATAAAAAATCAAATAAGATTTTATTTTGGTTTTATTTGCTATTTTATTTGAATTTAGGAAAAATGCGCGTTTTTCAAAATTGCATTTAGGCCCCAAATAAATGTTCATCCTGTGCGACTTGATTTTAGAAGCCGGCGAAAATTTATTTCGGGGTTTTTGGAGTCCGTTTAGTATTCCTTTTGTTTGTTTTTTGAGCGTAATGATTAAAAAAATTCGAACCGACCTACCGGGCCGTGTCCGACCAGGACACACGGCCCGGCCGGCCTTTATAAGGCAAGGTCCCAGCCCGAGCCGCCCAACCCTAGCTGCCCGAGACGCCCAACCCTAGCGCAGAGCCGCCGCCGCCCGCGCCGCCGCCGCCGGACCCGCACGCCGAGGTTGCCCGCCGCCGTTTTTTTAGAAAAACCGTTTGGTTTCTCCGTCGGCTTTTCGTCGGGTTTTTTAGATCCGTTTTTTTCGTTAGATCGGTTTTTATTTTTTCAGTTTAGTTAATTAGCGAGCGTTCGCTCATTCATTCGTTTTAACAAACACGTTCATCATTTAGATCCAGATAACGAACATTCATTCGTTAATCTGTTCGTCGTTTTTCTTTTCTTGGATTAAATCTACGATTTTTCTTATCACGATTCCTGATCCGATTTTTGTTTTAGTTTAACTTTTCGCTCGTTTATCGGAATCAGGCAATTCAAGCACCTGGAGTTTCGTCTCGAAACCCTCTTTCCATTTAACCAACTCAAACAAGCTTTTGCCTCTGTAAAAATTGCCCTAGATCCAGAATAGTAAACGAAGCCTGTTTCTTTTGCCGTTTGTCTTTCGTTGCTTCGTTCAATTTGATTCTTTTTGCCAACCGGAGTTCTTAAGTTGAACTTTCTGGTTAGATCTCTTATTTGAGTTTTACCTGTGCATTAGATCAGTACTTATTGTATGCTTGTTTGTTTGCGATAGAGTATCCGGAGTGCGCCGCTTGCTACTTCGAATCGCTAGCTTTTTGCGGATAATCAGCAAGGCAAGTAACACTTTGATCATACCTCCTACTACCCATTTTTATTGCATTAGATCAATCCTCACAAATTGCATGTTTAGGATCTAATTAAATTGTGGGTTTGGGAAGTAGTTGAGGTAGTACCTATTACCTGTTTATTATCAAACCTTTGGGAGTTACTTCTACGTTTGCTTATGCCATGCTATGCTAGTAGACGTGGATTAGGTGAGTGAAATCCATGACAGATGTGAGTTTGTTATATTAATGGTTTATTTAAGGTGGCAACATAAATACACATCTGGGTGGATTGACGCACCTGGGTATTCCAGCGATTGCCTATTTTCTTTTGGACCGCCACCCAGGCTCAAAGGGATCATGAGATTATTCATACTAGAAACTTCCGTGTGCAGCCACAAGCTACTATGGGCTCTAGCATAGTTGATTAAGTCGTGCAAACTCTTATAGTGGTAGACTAGCAGATGTAGGAGAAAGTAGGTCTAACGGTCTACCCGTTCGTAAGGTGCAAGCGCTTCTGAAAGACTATGTCTCGGTCATCCCTTTCTCAAACACCATGTAGTGCGAGAATCCCAACGGAGGAGATCGAGTCTTGTGGGGAAAAGTGTGCAAACCTCTGCAGAGTGTATAAACTAATCATGGTTAGCCGTGTCCCCGGTTATGGACACCTGGAGTATCTAGTACTTGGATTATCATGTGAATCTCATCATGTTACTCTAAATTAATATTTTTGGGTTTTTAATGATGATGCTTAATTGGGAATGAGAGGGTGTATACACTCTGAATGTTTAACAACTACCATGATAGTTAAATAAAAATTTATTCCTTTGAAGTAGGGAAAAATTGGCTTTACGCAAAATTGTAACCTCCACTAGCCAAATATGCATGTAGTATAGCATTACTCTTTCATTGCTCTCTATGTGTTACATTGCCATCATATTCCATGTGCTGACCCGTTTCGGGCTGCAACATTCATGTTGCAGACTTTTCAGACGATGAGTAAGGTGCTTTAGGTCGTGGTTCTTTACTCAGTGATGCCGTTGGAGTTGATGGACTCACTTATCTTCCAAGCCTTCCATTGTTATCGTTATTAGATGGACTTAAGCCATATTTATTGTAATAAGTCCTCTTTTGAGACACTCGATGTAATAAGTGTGTGATTGCTACTCTGTTATAAATCCTTCAAGTACTATGTGGTGTCAGCAATTACTGATCTAGGGATGACACTTGAGCACAGAGATTGGAACGTTTGAGGTCTGGTCGCTACAAGATGGTATCAGAGCACACGGTGACTGTAGGACACGACCACTAAGCTAAAGCCCTATATCACTACTCACTCTTCTCATTTTGACTCCTCATCTTTTCTACTCTTCTAGGATGGCGGATGCAAGGAACAAGTTCATGCAACCGGATGAAGATACACCCTTTGGATTTCACTTGAAGGAAGTCACTAGATATCTGAACATAGGAGTACCAAGCTTCACCGGGACTTACGACGCCAGTTTACCTGAAGAAGAGCGCTGGATGATTCAAGTTCAAGTTCCAGGAAGGACGTTCATTCCAGTCATTGAACCCATAGAGTTTTCCTTTGATGCACCAACATGGAGTCTAGGAAAGAGCATGGCAGCTCACATCGTCATGGGACGCATTGGAGATGTTGCAGACTTTTCAGACGATGAGTAAGGTGCTTTAGGTCGTGGTTCTATACTCAGTGATGCCGTTGGAGTTGATGGACTCACTTATCTTCCAAGCCTTCCGTTGTTATTGTTATTAGATGGCCTTAAGCCATATTTATTGTAATAAGTTCTCTTTTGAGACACTCGATGTAATAAGTGTGTGATTGCTACTCTATTATAAATTCTTCAAGTACTGTGTGGTGTCAGCATTACTGATCCAGGGATGACACCTGAGCACAGAGATTGGACCGTTTGAGGTCTGCTCGCTACAACAAGCAAATACAACTGCTAAGAATTCCTTTTCAGTAGTAGCATAATTTCTCCGGGCATTGTCTAGTGTTTTACTAGCATATTGAATAACATTTAATTTTTTATCAACTCTTTGTCCTAGAACAACCTCTACAGCATAGTCACTAGCATCACACATGATTTCAAATGGCAAATTCCAATCAGGAGGTTGAACAATAGGTGGAAAAATCAAGGCTTTCTTAAGTATTTCAAATGCTTCTACACAATCATCATTAAAGACAAAAGGAATATCTTTTTGTAATAGGTTAGTCAGGGGCCGGGATTTTTTTAGAAGTCCTTAATGACCCTCCTATAGAAACCGTCATGACCAAGGAAACTTCTTATACCTTTGATGTCCTTGGGACACGACATCTTTTCAATAGCATCAACTTTAGCTTTGTCAACTTCAATACCTCTTTCAGAAATTTTATGCCCCAAGACAATACCTTCATTAACCATAAAGTGGCACTTCTCCCAATACAAGACAAGGTTAGTTTCTTCACATCTCTGCAAAACTCGATCAAGGTTGCTCAGGCAATCATCAAAAGAGGATCCATAAACAGAGAAATCATCCATGAAAACTTCACAAATCTTTTCACAAAAGTCAGAGAATATAGCCATCATGCATCTTTGAAAGGTAGCAGGTGCATTACATAAACCAAAAGGCATACATCTATAAGCAAAGGCACCAAAAGGGCAAGTAAAAATAGTCTTTTCTTGATCATCAGCTGACACAAGTATTTGAGAGAAACCATAGTAACCATCTAGAAAGCATAAATGTGTATGTTTGGATAATCTTTCTAGAATTTGATCAATGAAAGGCAAAGGGTAATGATCTTTTATAGTAGCTTTATTTAATTTGCAGAAATCAATTACCATTCTATAACCTATAACAATTCTTTGTGGGATCAATTCATCTTTGTCATTATGAACAATAGTAATACCTCCCTTCTTAGGGACATAATGGACATGACTTACCCACTGACTATCAGCAACGGGATAAATTATACCTGCCTCCAGAAGCTTTAGTATTTTTTTCTTACCACTTCTTTCATCTTAGGATTTAACCATCGTTGATGATCAACAACTGGTTTAGCGTCTTTCTCCAGCTTTATTTTGTGTTAGCATAGAGTGGGACTAATTCCCTTAAGATCATCAAGAGTATATCCAATAGCAGCACGGTGCTTCTTCAGAGTTTTCAATAATTTATTTTCTTCATGCTCTGAAAGGTTAGCACTAATAATAACAGGATATATCTCTTTCTCATCGAGATAAGCGTATTTAAGAGTATCAGGTAAAGGTTTAAGCTCAAACACAGGATCATCCTTAGCTGGAGGAGGATCCCCTAAGATTTCAACAGGCAAGTTGTGCTTCAAAATAGGTCCCTGTTTAAAGAATACTTCATCTATTTCCCTTCTTTCATTCATCAACATATAATTTCCATGGTCTAGAAAATATTGCTCTAAATGATCAGTAGGAGGCACGACAATAGAAGCAAGACCAACAATTTCATCTTTACTAGGAAATTCTTTATCATGGGGTTGTCTACGAAATTTAGCAAAATTAAAGTCATGAGACATATCCCCTAAACCAACAGAAACAATATCCTTATTGCAGTCTATCTTAGCATTAACAGTATTCAAGAAGGGTCTACCAAATATAATGGGACAAAAGTCATCTTGTGGGGAACCGAGAACAAGAAAATCAGTAGGGTATTTAACTTTCCCACACAAGACTTCAACATCTCTAACAATCCCAACTAGTGAAATAGTATCTCTTTTGGCAAGCTTAATTTGTACATCAATCTCTTCTATCTCAGCAGGTGCAATATCACGCATAATTTCTTGGTATAAGGAATGAGGTATTGCACTTGCACTAGCACCCATATCACATAAGCCATGATAGCAATGATCTCCTATTTTAACAGAAATAACAGGCATGCCTACAACAGGTCTATGTTTATTTTTAGCATCAGGTCTAGCAATTCTAGCAGCTTCATTGCAGAAGTAAATAACATGCCCATCAATATTATCGGCCAAGAGATCTTTAACCATCGCAATTTTAGGTTCAACTTTAATTTGCTCAGGAGGTTTAGGTGTCTTAATATTACTTTTGTTAACCACAGTTGAAACTTTAGCATGATCCTTTATTCTAACAGAGAAGGGTGGCTTCTCAATATAAGCAGCAGGAACAACAGGGTCATCATAAGTGATAGTATTTTCTTCAACTTTAATAGGTGCAACTACTTTTAATTCAATGGGAGGATTATATTTAAACCACTTCTCCTTAGGGAGATCAACATGAGTAGCAAAGGATTCACCGAAAGAAGCTAGTATCTCAGAGTCAAGTCCATATTTAGTGCTAAATTCACGGAAAGGATCGGTATCCATAAAAGATTTAACACAATCAAACTCAGATGTTATACCTGACTCCTTACCTTCGTAGAGGTCCCAATCTTCAGAGTTGCATTTAATTCTTTCCAATAAATCCCATTTGAATTCAATAGTCTTCATCATAAAAGATCCAGTACAAGAAGTATCGAGCATGGAGCGATTGCTGAGAGAAAGCCGAGCATAAAATTTTTGAATAATCATTTCTCTTGAGAGAACATGATTGGGGCATGAATAAAACATTGACTTAAGCCTCCCCCAAGCTTGAGCGATGCTTTCTCCTTCGCGAGGCCAAAAATTATATATATAATTACGATCACAATGAACAAGATGCATAGGATAAAACTTTTGATGAAATTCTAATTTCAATCGCTTGTAGTCCCATGATCCCATATCATCACATAGCCTATACCATGTCAATGCCTCTCCCTTCAAAGATAAAGGGAAGACCTTCTCCTTGATAACATCATCGGGCATACCTGCAAGCTTAAATAATCCACAAACTTCATCCACGTAGATTAAGTGCAAATCGGGATACAATGTTCCATCTCCTGCAAAAGGATTAGGTAGCAGTTTCTCTATCATACCCGAAGGAATTTCAAAGTAAACATTTTCAGTAGGTTGAGGAGCAACTCTTTGCTCTATTGGTCCGGGTGAAGATACCCCGAAAAAGGCCCTCGAAGGATTATGTTCCATAGTATCAAGTAACAGTAAATTTCAGCACACTATATAAAATTTTCCTTACCAAATTCCACCTACCAAAGGCGCTTCACTCCACAGCAACCGCGCCATAAAAGAGTCTTGATGACCCACAAGTGTAGGGGATCTATCGTAGTTTTCCGATAAGTAAGAGTTTCAAACCCAACGAGGAGCAAAAGGAAATGATAAGCAGTTTTCAGTAAGGTATTCTCTGCAAGCATTGAAATTATCGGTAACAGGTAGTTTGTGATAAGGTAATTTGTAACGAGTAGCAAGTAATAAAAGTAAATAAGGTGCAGAAAGATGGGCAAATCCTTTTTGTAGCAAAGGACAAGCCTGTACAAACTCCTATATGAAGGAAAGCGCTCCCGAGGACACATGGGAATTATCGTCAAGCTAGTTTTCATCACGTTCATATGATTCGCGTTCGGTACTTTGATAATTTGATATGTGGGTGGACCGGTGCTTGGGTACTGTCCTTACTTGGACAAGAATCCCACTCATGATTAACCACCGTTGCAAGCATCCGCAACTACAACAGAAGTATTAAGGTAAACCTAACCATAACATGAAACATATGGATCCAAATCAGCCCCTTACAAAGCAACACATAAACTAGGGTTTAATCTTCTATCACTCTAGCAACCCATCATCTACTTATTACTTCCCAATGCCTCCCTCTAGGCCCAAACAATGGTGAAGTGTCATGTAGTCGACATTCACATGACACCACTAGAGGGATGACAACATACATCTCAGCAAAATATCAAACGAATACCAAATTTACATGAATACTTATAGCAAGACTTCTCCCATGTCCTCATGAACAAACGTAACTACTCACAAAGCATATTCATGTTCATAATCAGAGGGGTATTAATATGCATAATGGATCTGAACATATGATATTCCACCAAGTAAACCAACTAGCATCAACTACAAGGAGTAATCAACACTACTAGAAACCCACAGGTACCAATCTGAGGTTTGGGTACAAAGATTGGATACAAGAGATGAACTAGGGTTTGAGATGAGATGGTGCTGGTGAAGATGTTGATGGAGATTGACCCCCTCCCGATGAGAGGATCGTTGGTGATGACGATGGTGATGATTTCCCACTCCCAGAGAGAAGTTTTCCCGGTAGAACAGCTCTGCCGGAGCCCTAGATTGGTTCTGCCAAGGTTCCGCCTTGTGGCGGCGGAGTTTCTTCCCCAAAGCTTGCTTATTATTTTTTTTCTCGGACAAAAGACCTCATATAGCAGAAGATGGGCATCGGAGGGCCACCAGGGGGCCCCCGAGGCAGGGGGGCATGCCCAGGGGGTAAGGCGCGCCCCCACCCTCGTGGCCAGGGTGCGGGCCCCCTCTGGAACTTTCTTCGCTCAGTATTTTTTATATATTCTGGAAATAACTTCTGTGAAGTTTCAGGACTTTTGGAGCTGTGCAGAGTAGGTCTCTAATATTTGCTCCTTTTCCCGCCCAGAATCCCAGCTGTCGGTGTTCTCCCTCTTCATGTAAACCTTGTAAAATAAGAGAGAATAGGCATAAGTATTGTGACATAATGTGTAATAACAACCCATTATGCAATAAATATCGATATAAAAGCATGATGCAAAGTGGACGTATCTGGCCTTAGCTGGATCAAGAGTACGAGGGACGTCACCGAGATGAACGTGTGCAAATCACGAAGGTGCCGTGTGTTCAGTACTTGATCGGTTGGATCGTGTAGACATTCGACTACATCAACCGCATTACTTAACGCTTCCACTTTCGGTCTATGAGGGTACGTGGACACACTCTCCCCTCTCGTTGCTATGCATCACCTAGATGGATCTTGCGTGTGCGTACGAATATTTTTTGAAATACTAAGTTCCCCAACAGTGGCATCCGAGCCAGGTTTATGCGTAGATGTTATATGCATGAGTAGAACACAAAGGATTTATGGGCGTGGGTATATATGTATTGCTTGCCGTCACTAGTTGATTCTTGATTCAGTGGTATTGTTGGATGAAGCGGCTCAGACCGACATTACGTGTCCGCTTACGTGAGACTAGTTCTATCGACGTGCTTTGCACACAGGTGGCTAGTGGGTGTCTGTTCCTCCAACTTTAGTTGAATCGGTTTCAATGAACAGGGTTCTTTCTGAAGATCAAAAAGCAATCACTATACTACATTGTGTTTTTGATGCGTGAGTAAGAACGATTCTTGCTAGAAGCTTGTAGCAGCCACGTAAAACTTGCAACAACAAAGTAGAGGACGTCTAACTTGTTTTTGCAGGGCATGTTGTGGTGTGATATGGTCAAGACGTGATTATATAAATTGTTGTATGAGATGATCATGTTTTGTAACACAGTTATCGGCAACTGGCAGGAGCCATATGGTTGTCGCTTTATTGTATGAAATGCAATCACCATGTAATTGCTTTACTTTATCACTAATCATTAGCGATAGTCGTGGAAGCAATAGTTGCCTAGACAACAACGATGCTTCGATGGAGATCAAGGTGTCAAGCCGGTGACGATGGTGATCATGACGGTGCTTTGGAGATGGAGATCAAAAGTCACAAGATGATGATGGCTATATCATATCACTTATTTGATTGCATGTGCTGTTTATCCTTTATGCTTCTTATTTTGCTTAGTTCGGTGGTAGCATTATAAGATGATCTATCACTAAATTTCAAGGTATAAGTGTTCTCCCTGAGTATGCACCATTGCTATAGTTCGTCATGCCGAGACACCACGTGATGACCGGGTGTGATAAGCTCTATGTTCACATACAACGGGTGCATGCCAGTTTAGCACAAGAAGAATACTCGGGTTAAACTTGACGAGCCTAGCATATGCAGATATGGCCTCAAAACACTGAGACCGAAAGGTCAAGCGTGAATCATATAGTAGATATGATCAACATAGTGATGTTCACCATTGAAAACTACTCCATCTCACGTGATGATCGGACATGGTTTAGTTGATATGGATCACGTGATCACTTAGATGATTAGAGGGATGTCTATCTAAGTTGGAGTTCTTAAGTAATATGATTAATTGAACTTTAATTTATCATGAACTTAGTACCTGATAGTATTTTTGCATGTCTATGTTGTTGTAGATAAATGGCCCGTGCAATTGTTCCGTTGAATTTTAATGCGTTCCTAGAGAAATCTAAGTTGAAAGATGATGGTAGCAATTATATGGACTGGGTCCATAACTTGAGGATTATCCTCATTGCTGCACAGAAGAATTACGTCCTGGAAGCACCGCTAGGTGCCAAACCCGCTGCAGGAGCAACGCCAGATGTTATGAACACCTGATAGAGCAAAGCTGATGACTACTCGATAGTTCAGTGTGCCATGATTTATGGATTAGAACTGGGACTTCAACAACGTTTTGAATGTCATGGAGCACATGAGATGTTCCAGGAGTTGAAGTTAATATTTCAAGCAAATGCCCGGATTGAGAGATATGAAGTTTCCAATAAGTTCTATAGCTGCAAAATGGAGGACAATAGTTATGTCAGTGAGCATATACTCAGAATGTCTGGGTACCACAATCACTTGACTCAGCTGGGAGTTAATCTTCCAGTTGATAGTGTCATTGACAGAGTTCTTCAATCACTGCCACCAAGCTACAAGAGCTTCGTGATGGACTATAATATGCAAGGGATGGATAAGACGATTCCCGAGCTCTTCGCAATGCTAAAAGCTGTGGAGGTAGAAATCAAGAAGGAGCATCAAGTGTTGATGGTCAGCAAGACCACCAGTTTCAAGAAAAAGGGTAAGGGGAAGAAAGGGAACTTCAAAAATAATGGCAAGAAAGTTGCTGCTCAAGTGAAGAAGCCCAAGTCTGGACCTAAGCCTGAGACTGAGTGCTTCTACTTCAAAGGGACTGACCACTGGAAGTAGGGATGAAAATGGAGCGGAAACGGATGGAACTGAGTGATACCATATTTGTTTTCACATTTTTTGCAGAAGTGGAAACGAATACAGAAACCCCGGAAATGAATACGGAAATAGATACTACCGGAAACGGACACAGAGCTAATACAATGTAACATCCCAAAATTCTAAATTTTGGAATGTTATAATAAATAGATTGATTGATTGATTGTTTGATTGTTGTGTGATTGATTGAGTGAAATTCGAAACTTTTTGAAAGTTAAATGAGAGGGAATAAAAGGGATTTGCCAAACTTTCACCTTTTGTATTTTGATCTCCGTGAATTCAAATTCTTTTCAAATACAAAACCCTCGAGAGAAGATGACATGACTTCTTCCATTTAAGCACAGATACTTGACCGTCTGAGGTCTGATGTCCTGCTCAGTGTGACATTTACCCCATGGTACAACGAACCATCCAACAAAAGAAAGAAGTAATGAAAGGAGCCCTCATGGAAATTTTAGAAAAAGATGTGATGAAGGAAGAGATGGAGGACACACCTAAAGAAGACCCGAGTAAACCCTGCACAAAGTCTTGCTATTCATGTGGAGAAGAAGGACACATCTCCCAAAATTGTTTGAATGGGGATCTAGTAGAATCCCGATGGAGGAAGTAGAGTATGACCCACAAGAAATAGAAGCCATGATTGGCATGAAAAGGTCTAGGAAGAGAAGTAGATTGGATTCCAGGAAGGACCTGAGTCATATCACCTGTTACAGGTGCAAGGAGTCAGGGCACTACCTCAATATTTGCCCAAAAAGGAAACCTCGTGACTTGTCAAAAGTAATATGTTTTAGTTGTAATGGAGCAGGGAACTTTGCCAGAGAATGCCCCAAGGAGAAGGAAACTTGTGCTAGATAGTTGAGTTTGCAACAAAAGAAATGGAGTAGTAGAAGTGAGAACATTTTGTTTTATATTGAGGTGTTGAGTTGAGACATGTAACGGAAAAGCGAGAGATTGTAATTATTTGAGAATGAATAAAGTTAGCATCATTGGTACTGATATGGATTTTCTGAGTTGTTACTCTATGAAGAAGGATTTTGACCATTTTGAGGATATGAGAAATGTGGTCTATGGAAGATTTGTGCATTTTAAGGGTGGTAGTACCCTGTAAGAACCCTTGACCCCTGGAAAAGATAAGGATACTCCACTGAGTGGATTTCAGACAAAATGAATATGAATTTTGTCTCGATATGTGTGATACCCCAAGGGTATGTGGGATGAAGTAGGATACCGTCCGTTGTTTGTACCAAATGTGATCAAGGAGTCAGAAGAGAATGTTAAGTTGATTCGAGATAGACTGAAGGTAGCTCAGTCCAGGCAGAAGAGTTATGCAGACTCAAAAATGCAAGGAGGTAGTCTATGAAATTGGAG
This sequence comes from Triticum urartu, assembly GCF_056163025.1. Classification (NCBI taxonomy): domain Eukaryota; kingdom Viridiplantae; phylum Streptophyta; class Magnoliopsida; order Poales; family Poaceae; genus Triticum; species Triticum urartu. The sequence continues at coordinate 119,168,956 of NC_141875.1, read as the reverse complement.
ATAGAGCATGTCTTCGTGTGTCCCTTCTGCGAGGAGTTAAGCGATTTGGAGTTAAGGGAAAGTTATCCCCGAGATTTATAGTACCATACCGAGTTTTGGAGCGTATGGGAGAAGTGGCCAACAAGTTGGAGTCACCCGAAAGACTGTCAGGAGTTCATGATGTGTTTCACGTTTCTCAGTTGAAGAAGTGCCATGCAGAGATGGCCAATATTCCCATGTAAGGACGCTTGACCCTGGAAAGGATAACGATGTTCCACGAAGTAGAGTATGGACTCCATAAGTATAAGTTTTTTTATCTCGGTATGTGGGATAACCCAGAAGATAAAGAGATGAATTACTATTGGATAAAAAGGAGGTATGATGTTGGTATTATGGAACGATTTTAACTCCGTGATGAGTCTGAGTAATCATGTCCTAGTTTGGTACCAATAGAAGGAAGGAAGACAGTACAATTGGAAGGACTTAAGGATGCCGAGAAGCTGGATGTTTGGATAATGATCAGTTTCCCGAGGATAAGTTCAAGGACTACAAGTGATGAGATGGGCCATAACCCACAGCCCCAGGACCTGCCAAGAAACAAGCACACTCTTGCTGAAGGAAAAACCCTGGAAGAAGTTACGATTTTATCGATAGATGATCTTATAGGAGTAACGCAAAACCTGAGAGTTGTGAAGGAACAATAGATGTTTGTTTGGCTTGCAGAATCAATGGATTTATCCTAACCCAGTTCGTTGACAAGAGAAATTATGCAATGCTTGTGAGGATGACCGAGTGTTAGAATGGGAGATTCGCTAAACCATATACAGGGTAATGATTTGGGTGCGGGATGGATTGATCACCATACCGACTTACTCTTATTATTCGCATCTGCTATATGGGATGATAAATTTGAGTGACTTACCTATAGTAGAGAGACAACGATATTAAACCTTTTTTAAACCTTGGAATGGTATAGAAATTTTCCCTTGTACACGGCAGCTGTTGCCAACCGTAGGTTATACGGTGAGAATGAAGCCTAGACCCATTTCCTGCAGGAGAAGCCATAAAATGGTTGACCGCCATGAGATATCGATAGTTCTTTAGTGTTGGCGCCAGACCCGTCAGCTAAGAAGAACCAGTCATGGAAGAACCTTACCAAGATGAAAGAACAGAAGAATTGTGGTAAAGGTTATGCCACTACCGGAAGAGCCCGGATAAGGAATTATCCTGAAGATCTAAGAAGACCAACACTGTTAACAATATGGATGAAGTATATGAGTTTCGATGGAACCGTAACCATGCTTCTAAGGGAGGTAGCACCCCAGACCCCTGTGATGATCGATGGATTTTGAGAAGACCCCCAAACCCTAACCTTTTTCTTGCTAGCCTCTCCGAATCTCGAGGACGAGATTCATTTTAAGGGTGGTAGGTTTGTAACATCACAAAATTCTAAATTTTGGAATGTTATAATAAATAGATTGATTGATTGATTGTTTGATTGTTGTGTGATTGATTGAGTGAAATTTGAAACTTTTTGAAAGTTAAATGAGAGGGAATAAAAGGACTTTCCCAAACTTTCACCTTTTGCATTTTGATCTCCGTGAATTCAAATTCTTTTCAAATACAAAACCCTCGAGAGAAGATGACATGACTTCTTCCATTTAAATAAATGAAAAGGGTTTTGAAAAGATTTGAATTTTATTTGGAAATATTTCAAATTTAGAAACTTTAAGCAACTCAATGATTTTCACGAGAGGAGATAAAATGACTTCTTCAAATTATGAAATATGAGTTGGGAGTTTCAAGGATCAAATTCAAAGTCCTTTTGAAATTATTTTAAATTTGGAATTGTTTGAGTTTTATTCCAATTATTTTTATCCAAAAATAAAATATATTGAAAATAGGGTAACATGATTCCATACATTAGAAAATTCGAGAAAAATTAATTTGAAATCATTTTGGTATTTTTAAAATGATTTTTATTGGATTTTAATATACGAGTAGCACTCTTTGTTTTATCTGAATTTCTATGAATTTTATTTGACTCTAGAAAAATGTTCATCCTGTAGGAAAACTTTTTCTGAAAATTTAGATATATTATATGCCTATAGTTTATTTTATTTATATTGTTTTACTATTTCTTTTGTCTGCTAAACGTTTTATAAAAAAAAGAAACCCTTCCCTCCGACTGGGCCGGCCCAGCTCCTCGGCCAGGCCGCAGGCCCAGCCCACCTCCTAGCCGTCCCCAAGCTCCCGAGCAAGAATCCCGCCGCCGCACGACTCGCCGGCCACCATCGTGGCCGAGTCGGCCTCCTCGCACCGCCTTTGCCCTTGCCGCACGCCTCCCGAGGCCGCCCCTCCATAAATAGCACCTGGGCCCTCCTCTCTCTCCTCGTCCCGCTCTCGCGCCACCACCGAATCTCGCTGCCGCCGCCACTGCACTTCGCCGCCTCGCCGTCCCGCGCCTCTCGCCGCCGCCCCGCGCCGCTAGCTGCTGCTGCCGTCGCCGCCGAGCACCGCGCCGCCTCGCCCCACCGGAGCCGCATCTCGCCGCCGCGCCGCCCTCGCCGGAGCTTGCCGCCGCCACCAACCGACGCGGGAAAGCCGCCGGAAAACGCCCCGTCGTTGAACCGCCAAGAACCGTGGTAAAAACCGCTGCCGACCGGACCGATCCAAATCGGTTTTTTTTAATAAACTGTTTTTTATTTAGCAGACGTTCTCTGTGTAGATCTCATCAGCGAATGGTTTTCGTCGCGTATGCTTCTGTAGCGAACGTTCGTTCGATAGGATTTTTCTTTTTATTTTAGTTTTCCACCAGGGACCCGTTTGTGAATAGTTTCTTCACAGATTAGTCCCTGTACTTCAAACAACCACATCATTTACCCGTTTATCCAAATTCAACGAAACCAACGCCCACTTCTTCGTTATGATCCCCTCTATCTAGTAAACCAACTCAAACATGTTTTTGAAAATTTAAAATTTTGAATTAGACCAGATTTGAACTCAAACTTCGTTTGATCGTAACTTGAGTTTCGTAGCTCAGTTTGAGTTGATTCTTTTTGCTATTTGAAGCTCTTGACCTAAACTTTCTGATAAGGCCAAATTCAGCCAATTTTGGTACTGTTAGAAATTGTTTTATGTTGCAAGGGTTATTTGCTTGGTTTTGATGTATTCCAAATCGTATTCTTCGTTCTTTCCAATCTTTTGAGTGATTGCTTATGTGTGGTTAATATTGCCTGCTTACGATAATTCACCGGAGTGTGACGAGTAGAACTATACAGAGTTTTGAGTGTGAATCATCTTCATCAACATTGCATGCAAGTCCTCACTTTGATCATACCTATTACTGCCTAGTTTTATTGCATTAGATCAATCCTCAAACATTGCATGATTAGCATCTAATTAAATTGTGGGTTTTGGGAAGTAGTTGATGAGGTAGGAACCTATTGCCCTGCATTCAAACCTTGGGAGTTACTATTACATTATGCTTATATTGCCATGCTATGCTCGTAGACGTGGATTGGGTTTGAGAGTATTCATGACAGATGTGAGATTGTTAATTAATGGTTTACTTAAGGTGGCAACTTTAACGCACATCTGGGTGGATTGAGGCACCTGGGTATTCCAGTGATTGCCTGTTTTTCTTTATGGACCGCCACCCAGGCTCAAAGGGATCATGAGATTATTCATGCTAGAAACTTCCGTGTGCAGCCACAAGCTATTATGGGCTCTAGCATAGTTGATTAAGTCATGCGAACTCTTACAGTGGTAGACTAGCAGATGTAGGGGAAAGTAGGTGTAACGGTCTACCCGATCATAAGGTGCTAGCGCTTCTGAAAGACTATGTCTCGGTCATCCATTTCTCAAACACCATGTAGTGCGAGAATCCCAACGGAGGAGATCGAGTCTTGTGGGGAAAAGTGCGCAAACCTCCGCAGAGTGTATAAACTAATCATGGTTAGCCGTGTCCCCGGTTATGGACGTCTTGAGTATCTAGTACTTGGATTATCATGTGAATCTCATCATGTTACTTTAATTAATATTGTTGGGTATTAATGATATTGCTTACTTGGGATTGAGAGGATGTCTATCTTCTCAATGTTCAACAACCACCATGATAGTTAAATAAAAATTTATTCCTTTGCAGTAGGGAAAAATTGGCTTTTCGCAAAAACATTATAACCATAGAGCTTTTCCACCAGCCATACATGCATGTAGTGATAGCCATTATTCATCATTTCTCTATGGTGTGAATTTGCCAGTACATTCAATGTACTGACCCTTTGTGGCTGCAACGTCTCATGTTGCAGGATTTCTTACGACGAGTAAGTGATACGTTAGGGTTACGATTTCTACACTCAACTTTGCCGTTGGTGTTGATGGGAATCAACAACCTTGTTACTTCCGCTATTTTGGATTGAGGTAATAGTATTTACGTTACTTTTTACACATGATTTACCTCTGTTATAAATCCTCGAGTACTGTGTGTGTCAGCATACCGATCCAGGGATGACACTTAAGCACAGATACTTGACCGTCTGAGGTCGGGTCGCTACATACAAAGCGGATACGGAAACAGAAATAGGCATTCTCCGGAAGTTAAAAACCCCTTGAATCATAGAGAAATACACACAAGGACAAACAAATTTAACGAGTTGTTAACATGGCTACAAAATAATATCATTATGTTAGCAACTTAGCGTAGTATTGTAGTAGTACCGAGCAATTGCGAATACAGTCAAGCTGAGTACATGTGTGGTAGTAGAAGTTGGGCCTTAGATCCATTCTATTAATTGTGTCATTGTGTTCTCTTTGGTGGTTGGGCTACAAAGCAGCTATAGGTCTATAGTAAAAACAAAAATTCCATATTCATGGAAACAGAAAGTTCCATTTCCATGCATGTTCCATCGGAAAACATGATACGTCTCCAACGTATCTATAATTTTTGATTGTTCCATGCTATTATATTATCAACCATGGATGTTTTATATGCATTTATATGCTATTTTATATGATTTTTGGGACTAACCTATTAACCTAGAGCCTAGTGCCAGTTTCTGTTTTTTTCCTTGTTTTAGAGTATCATAGAAAAGGAAAATCAAACGGAGTCCAATTGACCTGAAACTTCACGGAACTTATTTTTGAACGGAAGCAATCCAGGAGACTTGGAGTAAACGTTAGGGAATCTTCGAGGGAGGCACGAGGTAGGGAGGCGCGCCCTACCCCCCTGGGCGCGCCCCCACCCTCATGGGCCCCTCGTGGCTCCCCTGACCGACTTCTTTCGCCTATATATGTCAATATACCCTAAAAACATCAGGGAGCAGAATAGATCGGGAGTTTCGCCGCCAGAAGCCTCCGTAGCCACCAAAAACCAATCTAGACACGTGCTGGCACCCTGCCGGAGGGGGAATCCCTCTCCGGTGTCCATCTTCATCATCCCAGCGCTCTACATGACGAGGAGGGAGTAGTTCGCCCTCGGAGCTGAGGGTATGTACCAGTAGCTATGTGTTTGATCTCCCTCTCTCGTGTTCTTGAGGTGGTATGATCTTGATGTATCGCGAGCTTTGCTATTATAGTTGGATCTTATGATTTTTCTCCCCCTCTACTCTCTTGTAATGGATTGAGTTTTCCCTTTGAAGTTATCTTATCGGATTGAGTCTTTAAGGATTTGAGCACACTTGATGTATGTCTTGCATGTGCTTATCTGTGGTGACAATGGGATATCACGTGATCCACTTGATGTATGTTTTGGTGATCAACTTGCGAGTTCCGTGACCTCGTGAACTTATGCATAGGGGTTGGCACATGTTTTCGTCTTGACTCTCCGGTAGAAACTTTGGGGCACTCTTTGAAGTTCTTTTTATTGGTTGAATAGATGAATATGAGATTATGTGATGCATATCGTATAATCATACCCACGGATAGTTGAGGTGATATTGGAGTACCTAGGTGACATTAGGGTTTTGGTTGATTTGTGTCTTAAGGTGTTATTCTTGTATGAACTCTATGATAGATCAAACGGAAAGAATAGCTTTGTGTCATTTTACTACGGACTCTTGAATAGATCGATCAGAAAGGATAAATTTGAGGTGGTTTCGTACCCTACAATAATCTCTTCGTTTGTTCTCCGCTATTAGTGACTTTGGAGTGACACTTTGTTGCATGTTGAGGGATAGTTATATGATCCATTTATGTTATTATTGTTGAGAAAACTTGCACTAGTGAAAGTATGAACCCTAGGCCTTGTTTCCTAGCATTGCAATACCGTTTGTGCTCACTTTTACCACTTGCTACCTTGCTGTTTTTATATTTTAAGGTTACAAAAACCATTATCTACTATCCATATTGCACTTGTATCACCATCTCTTCGCCGAACTAGTGCACCTATACAATTTACCATTGTATTGGGTGTGTTGGGGACACAAGAGACTCTTTGTTATTTGGTTGTAGGGTTGTTTGAGAGAGACCATCTTCATCCTACGCCTCCCACGGATTGATAAACCTTAGGTCATCCACTTGAGGGAAATTTGCTACTGTCCTACAAACCTCAGCACTTGGAGGCCCAACAACGTCTACAAGAAGAAGGTTGTGTAGTAGACATCAAGATCTTTTCTGGCGCCGTTGCCGGGAGGTGAGTGCTTGAAGGTATATCTTTAGATCTTGCAATCGAATCTTTTAGTTTCTTGTTTTATCACTAATTTAGTTTATAAAAGAAAACTACAAAAAATGGAATTGAGTTTGCCTCATATGCTTCATCTTTTTAATATCTTTCCTGAGAATGATGGAAATGAAAATTGAGCTCAAGTGCTAGAAGAAGTCTATAGAATGTTTGGCACTAAATCTTTGAATGATGAGCATGATTGCAATGTTATTAGTATGAACTCTTTGAATATCCATAGTACTAATGATGATTGCACTAGTTATGATGAAAATATCTCTTATAAGCATGTCGATTTTTGTGGAGTGCATAGAGTTTGCAAGTACATACCAAACATGGAAGATAGATTTTGCAAGAGGCATAAGTATTTGGAAATTAAATGGTTGCAAGAGAGGCAAGATGTTAGTGATGAAAATTTAAAATATCTTAGCCATACTTGTGAACTTTGCAATGAACATGGTCATTTAAATATCAAATGCAAATTGTTTCATGATCGAATCGTGTCCAAAAATTGTGATGACTTGATTTTCCTTGCACATCATAATGAACTTCATTTGCTTTTGGGTTATGAAGAAATGAAATGTCAAACTAAGCATATTCCAGAATATAACCTTGAGAAATTCCTCAATATTGATCTAGAAGAAATTTATATGTATTGTGCGGTGAATTTCATTAAAAATCCTTATATTGCCAATTACATAAAGAAAAGAAAACAAATAGAAGATGAAGAGAATACTAACGAGAGGGAAGAGACTTCCCAATATTCTCCTATTATTTCTTATGGTGAATCATGTAACGAGGAGGAGCCTTCTATTCAACCAATCTCATTAATAAGGAGCTCCAAAAAGAGGATTGAACCCACACATGATGTGAAGAAGAGAAAGAAAAGACGGAGAAGTAAATGTAGAAAGGTATCTCTCCCAAATGATGTTGCTCCTATTTCTCATTGTGATGATGATAATTGCTATACTATTGGTGCTATCCATACTATTAATGATGAGAGTGATTATGCTTATGATATGAAAAGGCCCAAGCTTGGGGATGATATGTTTGATGAAGATGATGTTTTGAGAATATATTTGCTGCAATTAATGTTTGTCCCAAGATTGGGGATTCTACGTTTAATGAAGAGGATATTTTTAGTCTCCCAAGTTTTGATATGCAAATTTATAATGATGATAGCATGCCTCCTACTTATGATGATTATATTGATGAAAGTGGGTTTGGAAGAGTGTCAACTTTAGGAAGTAATGATCCCACTATTTTGGAGGATGTTGAATCTTATTATGATAATTATGAAAGTGGATTTGGAGAGGTCATGACTTTATTTAGTGATGATTCCGCTATCTTGGAAGAGGTTTCAACCGATTATGATGAGAACAAAGTTGCTACTTATGATAATTATTGTGATGATACTGTTAGTGCTTCTAGTGCCACCCCTAGTTGGTTTTGGAGTATTGATGACAAACCTGGTTGACGGACTAATGTGTTTGTGAGAATTGCAGGATAACACAGGTAGTAGTCCCTCATTGATTCGGTTTTCCTACCAGAGATGACCCCTAAAAATGTATGAAGACATTGAAGTCAAAGGTGGGATGTGAAGACATTCACATTGAAGACTATGACAGGAGAAGACATCGTGTGAAGACTATGGAGCGCGAAGACTTAGTTGTTTCATCGTTCTTTTTCTTCTTTGTTGAGTCATAGGAACCACCGTACTGTTAAGTGGGGTCCAAGTGAACCAGTCAGAATGACTGAAGTGATGCTTAACCAAAATCCTATGTCTTCGAGCGAAGACAATGAGAGAAAATCTTATCCAGAGTTGGATAAGTCAGCTTTGCTTGGAGCCCAAGTAAAGTTGCCGTGTGTGTTTGAAATCTGACCGTTGGAACACGTGTCAGTTCCTTAGTGACACAGGGTCATTTCGGACAAATCAGGTCGGGTTGCCTAGTGGCTATAAATAGCCCACCCCCTACAACCATAAATGGTTGGCTGCTCAGAGTTAGTATACGGCTTTTGTCGTTTGAGAGCAATCCACCTCGAAGCCTTTGAGAGAGAATTCCTTGCGAGGACAAATCCCTAAACACCCAGAGCCAAAGAGTGTTAGGCATCACTGAAGTCTTCCTGTCTGTGTGATCTGAAGACTTGTTACACTTGAGGACTGTGAATCCTCCAGCCGGTTCGGTGTTGCGTTCTGAGCATCCAAGAGTCATTGTGGATCGCCGGTGAACGAAGTCTGTGAAGGTTTGGAAGTCTACCTTGAAGACTTACCAGAGTGATTGGGTAAGGACTGGGTGTCCTTAGCTCAAGGGGAATAAGGTGAAGACGCGGTCTTCTGAGTTGAATCTCAGCCTCCCTAACCAGACGTACAGTTGTCACAGCAACTGGAACTGGTCCAACAAATCATTGTCTTCAGCGAGCCACTGGTTCTATCATTCCCCTCTCTTTATTTATAGTTGGTCCGTGTGAAGTCATTGCCTGTTTGCATTATCTTTTGTCTTCACTGAGTGACTGCTAGTTCTGATTGTCTTTATACTATCTTCCAGCCTGATCTATACTGCCTAGCTGCTTTTAGTCGTTGTGCTTTCACTTCATTGAATACTTGACTATGGCTTGCTTAGTGTAGTCTACCTTCCGCTGCATGGTAATAGGTTTATCTCTATCGTTTGTCTTCGAAACTTCCATGTTTCTAAGACTTCCGTAAAAATCTCCTATTCACCCCCCTCTAGTCGATCACTAGCACTTTCAATTGGTATCAGAGCAAGGTACTCCCTTGTTGTGCGTGATTTGGTTTAACCACCTGGAGTTTTAGCTATGTCGACTGCAGGGATAATCAAAGTCTACGCTGCATGCCCAGTCTTCGATGGAACGGAATATCCCTACTGGAAGAATAAGATGCGCATGCATCTTGAAGCCATTGATGTCGACCTCTGGTATGTCGTCAAGAATGGCGTCCCCAAGGCTGGTGAAGGTGTCACCGCTGCTGATGTCAAGAAGTTCCTTCAACTGGACTCCACTGCCAAAAACATCATCTGTGGTCATCTAACCAAAGGGCAGTATGGCCGTCTGAGTGCTCTAGGAACATCTAAGCTAGTCCGGGACTGGGTCTCTAAGGTCAACGAAGGCGTCTCAACCTAGAGAGATCAAAGAATCAGTGTCCTTCGCAACCCCTTCAACCGCTTCAAGAGAAACTACAATGAGAATGTTCAGGTCACGTTTGATCGACTCAGTGACATCACGAATGAGCTTCAAGCCCTCGGCGCTATTGAGATCACCAAGCATGAAGTCGTCAAGACACTCCTGAGATCACTTGATAGCTTGTTTGACACCCTAGCCCTGATGATTCTAGAACGCCCTGACTTCAAGACACTCGATCCATCTGATATACTTGAAAGGCTCAACACACATGAGTTTCAGCTTTTTGAGAAAATAGACATCTACGGTCCCAACTATGGGCGAACTCGTGCTTTGAAGGCAAAAGCTGTTTCCTCATCTGAAGAAGAATCTGATTGCAGTTCGGATGATCCTGAAGACATTAGAAAGGAGCTTGCTATGCTTGTGAAGAAGTTTCAGAAATTCACCAAGAAGAAAGGCTTTAGAAAGTCCTCACGATCCATCTCAAGGAATGATGAAGCTTCTGCTCATGACTACAAGAAGAGAACATGTCACAAGTGCAAGAAACCTGGTCACTACATCTCTGAGTGTCCGTAGTGGGACAATGAGAACAAGAAGAAGAAGAAGAGCAAGGAATATGATTCTGACGACAAGAAGAAGAAGAAATACTCAAAGTCTTCTTCCAAGTCTTCCTCAAAGTCTTCATCACACAAGAAGAGCTCATCTGGCAAGGCTTGTGCATTTGTTGGCAAGGAAATGGATTCAGAGGAGGAGTCCGCTTCTGAGGAGGCGGAGGTGGAGTCTGAGGAGGAGTCCGATTCTGGCGTTGCAAGTCTGGCTACATCATACGTTGCCAAGTCCATCTTCAACACTGAAGACCATGACTTCATCACCGACGCCGATGTTAATGACAAGGACAACTCTGCTCCCACCTACTGCTTCATGGCACGCGGTGCCAAGGTAAAATCACGCACTACTCACTATCAAACATCCAGTGAAGATGGCTCTGACTGTGGTTCCAAACCCAGCTACAAAACACTTGCTAAAATTGCAACTGAACAACAGAAAGCTATGGAACATATTCAAAAACTGTTAGACAAAAGCGATGACCTGTTAGACGCTGAAATGACTCGATCTTAGTCCTTAATTGAAGACATAAAAAATCTTCATATTAAGTATGAGGAACTTGAAAGTCGTCATGAAATGCTCTCGACAACTCATGAGAAGCTTTCCTATGATTATCTTCAAAGGAAGCAAGATCTTGAGAAATTGAGAGCAACTCATGAAGATCTTCAAAAGGAAAACGAGTCACTTCGCGCCAAACAGATTAGTTCCGCTCAGGAAGGATTTGAACCACCATGTCTTAAATGCATTGAGCGTGACAACGCTACTTCTGTTCCTGGATGTTCTACTACTGCTACTGTTGCACTATCTTCAACTGTTGATGTGGTAACTAACCCCTCTGCTGAGGATACCATTGCTATTGCTGATGAAAATGCTAGGTTGAAGACATTGCTTGAAATGGGGATGTACAAAAGTCTCAAAGGGCATCAGACACTATGTGATGTCCTCAAAAGGCAGATCCTAAACCGAAATCCTAGGAAAGAGGGTGTTGGGTTCGAAAGGAAAATGAATGTTGATGGCTTTTACTGGAAACCTGAGCAGTACCCCAAAACCACATGGGTTGCTGCAAAGGAACCTTCAGTGGATCCATCCACCCTATCTGGATTCACTTGTGGTAATCCCATTGTTATTGATAAATCCTTTGATGCAAACTATAAACTGTTTAAGAATCAGAAGGGTGAAGTGTTTGCCAGGTATATTGGTACTAACTGCAGGTATGGGCCACCTATGAACACAGTCTGGGTACCGAAAAAGTATTTGGAGAATCTTCTTGTGAATGTCGTCATGACACCACAAGTGAAGAAGACAAACCCCAGACCACAGGCTTCATATGGTCCAAAGGCTTCATACAGACAGAGGACTCACCTGAGTCGCACTAACGCAAATGTTTTACAGGGAAATCATACTCAGGCCTATGAATATGAGCGGGTTTCATCAAACCGCCATGTTCATACGACCAAGAACTACTCTGCTTATTATTATGAGTACTATTGTCCTCCTGCAAGACTTTTTGCTAGGGCTCTGTCGGTGTCAAAACCGGCGGATCTTGGGTAGGGGGTCCCGAACTGTGCGTCTAGGCCGGATGGTAACAGGAGGCAAGGGACACGAAGTTTTACCCAGGTTCGGGCCCTCTTGATGGAGGTAAAACCCTACGTCTTGCTTGATTAATATTGATGATATGGGTGTTACAAGAGTAGATCTACCACGAGATCAGAGAGGCTAAACCCTAGAAGCTAGCCTATGGTATGATTGTATGTTGTGATTGTTGTCCTACGGACTAAAACCCTTCGGTTTATATAGACATCGGAGAGGGTTAGGGTTACACAAGGTCGGTTACAAAGGAGGAGATATCCATATACGTATTGCCTAGATTGCCTTCCACGCCAAGTAGAGTCCCATCCAGACACGAGACGAAGTCTTCAATCTTGTATCTTCATAGTCTAATAGTCCGGCTAATGGAGATAGTCCGGCTGTCCGGAGACCCCCTAATCCATGACTCCCTCAGTAGCCCCTGAACCAGGCTTCAATGACGATGAGTCCGGCGTGCAGTTGTCTTCGGCATTGCAAGGCGGGTTCCTTCTCCGAATACGTCACAGAAGAATTTGAATACGAGGATAGTGTCCGATCCTGCAAAATGAGTTCCACATCCCACCATAGAGAGAATAATGTTTTCGCGGATCTAATTTGCTAGCTTGTTTCGACAACATGAAGTTATGTCATGGACCGGTGATTATTTGAACCGTTTCTTTTAACCAGCCCCGCACATAACGCGAGGCAGTTTTTTGACATGTCTTGTCAAAGCAGAGATCGTGTCCGCTTATTACGGGATTCTCATCAATACGGGCGTGGGTAACCCAACTGCGCCATCAGTTGCGGCGCTTGGGGGATAAGCGATTTTTACCAGGCAAGTGGGGACGCTTAATTTTGTCCGCCCATATAAAGGGATAAGGATTCACCTTTCTATCCATGCCTTCTTCCTCCTCTACTCATCCACTCCCGCACACTCGAGCTCTACCGCCCAAGCTCTCACTTCCATCTCAACTTTCTCCAACCATGTCCGGAGCGGGAGGCAAGTGGATGGTCTCCTCCGTCACGGAGGGAGACGTCAAGAAACTGAGGAGAGCCGGATACCTGCCCGACGACATCGCGCACCGGCTCCCAGATGAGGGACAACTCATCCCCACCCCCAAACCCCATGAGAGGGTGGTATTCCTCACCCATTTCCTCCACGGACTGGTATTCCCTCTCCATCCCTTCGTCTGGGGGCTCATGTTTTCTTACGGCCTGGATTTCCACGATCTGGCCCCGAACTTCATCCTCAACATCTCGGCGTTTATCGTCGTGTGCGAGGCCTTCCTCCGCATCAAGACCCACTTCGGCTTATGGCTGAAGACCTTCAACGTCAAGCCGAAGGTATTGAGCGGCCGCCAGGCGGAGTGCGGAGGCGCCATGGTGGGCAAGATGCCCAACATCACATGGCTCGAGGGCTCCTTCATGGATACCATAAAGGGGTGGCAATCGGGGTGGTTCTATAACACCGAGCCGCGCGACCCCGCATGGGTAGCGGCCCCCGAGTTCTGATCTGGCATCCCCATGTGGCTCACCTCCTCGAAAGAGAAGGGCCTGTCCTGGGGTAATTCAAAAGAGCTGACCGGACTCCAGTCATGTATGCATATGCAGGCTTCTCTGCTGGCGTCCGCCGCACTAACTACGGAGGTCGCCGTACTGAAGCAGGACCTCGATGGGTCCAAGAAAGAGCTTAGCCTTGTCAAGAGGCAGCTCGAGGAGAATGAAGGTAAGTAATACCCCGTCTATAGATATATGTATATAAAAAAGGATGCGACTGCAAAATGACAGGATCATTGTATGTTTTGCCAGGTGCCACGACTGAGGTGGCGACCCTGAAGCAAGCGCTGACCAAGGCTGAAGAAACAGCGGCCAAGGAGCGCACCGAGCGAGAGAGGCACGAGGCTTGGGTGGGCGAGGTGAATAAGAGCTCCAGGCTCTCATGACGAAGCACGAAACATTGGAGCTTGACTCGAAGACGTGAGAGTCTGAGCTTGCCGCGGCCCGTGAGAGCGCAAAGAGTGCCAAGGCCGAGGCCCAGAAGGCCCTTCAGGAGATCGACGCGATGAAGAAGATAGCGGCAGGTAAGGCTTTCTATATGCAAAGCAAGCATGTAAAGGTGAATTGCCGATTACTTACCCGAATCCGGAGCTCTTCAGGAGAATTCGCACATTTGCCCCGCAGTGTGTCCGATGCCGCACAATTCTACCAGGCCGAGGATGGAAGCTCGACGGAGAAGCTGTTCTGGTCTCAGTATGCTGAGGCCGAACATCCGGTGCCAATGAGCGACCAGCTGAAGCAGATGGCCGAGCTACATATGGCCTGGCGACGCCCTTCCGAATAGTTTCTTCGGCCTGGTGAGGTGGCTTGTGGATGCCTGCCCTCGGCTGGAGGTCGTCAAGCGATCCGTCTGCATAGAAGGTGCCCGCCGGGCTTTCGCCCGTGTAAAAATGCAGTGGGTCAAGCTAGACTCCGTGAAGCTGATCAAGGAGGGGCCACCGGAGGGCAAGGAGCACCGCCACCCCAAGATGTACTACGAGGGTGTTCTGCCGGGTGCCCGTCTTATCGCGGATGAGTGTTCGCAAAATGTAATATTTGAATGAGACTTGCTCGTGTTGTCCTGTATGTATGAAAACTTGTATTATGTTCGCTATGCAACGCTTGTTAGAATTTAAAATATTACCTTCTGTTTGGCTGTTTATCCAATCTAAGAGATGGCTAGTCCTCGGCTTCTGCCCCCATGCCACTAGTGCTGGGGTGTTCGGGATAAACCTGAGCACTCTTGTTCCCATGTTTGGGTCCTTCGAGGGAGGTGCTTAGCACAACGAACAAGGCAACCAGACTAATAATGCTTTATCACTCTCACTTAGCCATAGAATTCTATAATTTCAAATTTCGACGAAGCCCCTGGTATTCGGAAGGCTGAATTCGGGGCGCGATACACGCCTGTAAGCCAGATGGAGCTGGCCCCTCGCCCTAAGCGGCATAAGTCTTTAGGGACTCGAAAAACCTCGCCGAACAGCGACCAGTCTCTCGCCTTATCATGATAGTCAGTTTTAGCTTTCTCTACTGAGGTGCTCAGCCCGGCAGAACCAGGGCACAATCGCAGTAGTTCTCCTAGCGCTACCTTAGCCAATAGAGTGGAACGTAAGGTACCAAAACATAGGAGCCGGGAAAACCCAACATTTGACCAAAGACATGATTCAGAGCTGATGCATATAATGCTATAAGTTGGGGGTGCCGCACTTGTGAAAGTGTTTGGACTTTTCACACCATATTGTGGGTACGTAAGCCCCTGGTGCATTGGCTGTACCAGAGTGTACGGTTGCAAGGTGTCATTAATGAGCACATAGATATATATATATAACAAAAATGCAATAATATTCGTAATGTCATGCATTGTATATTAAAAAATTGCATTAAAGCAGAGTGATACAGATAGTGCAATAAGCAAAAGAGTAGGACTATGTCCCTTCCAAGGGCGAGCTGAGGAATGATATGAAATCTGTAATCAACCTGGGAATTCCGTTGTATAACGTAGTTGTCTGCCTCCTTGGTTGTTGTATCATTTGTTTTGACAATAGAGCTGTCGGACAGTGTTTCCAGAGATTAAAGTCCTGAAAGAAAAAGAAAAATAACCAAACGGGAAGCCCCTAGTGCGGTTTAGGCCGCGTTTTGGGGCGTGCCGTAGTTGTGCCCCCCCTCCCCACCTGTGCCCATGATATTTTTAATGCGTAATTATGTACGCGGGGCACGAATAATGCCGTTGGGCTGGGATTAGGGTGGCCGCCGTATTGCTACGCGAGCTCAGATCGCGCCAGGCGGTCTGTCTGCCGATTGCCCCGAGCGCGCTTGAAGGTGTCCGGGCTTTGAAACACCGAACTGGTAGGTTGCTTTGAGAGGCTGCTTTGCGCTTCTGCTGCAAGGGCCGCGGTGTGCTCCTCTGTTCGGAGAGAGCGCTCTGTGTTTCCATTGACTGTAATAACTCCGCGAGGTCCTGGAATCTTGAGCTTGAGGTATGCATAATGTGGTACCGCATTGAATCTAGCGAATGCGGTTCGTCCGAGCAGCGCGTGAGAACCACTGCGGAACGGGACTATATCGAAGATTAACTCTTTGCTTCGGAAGTTATCCGCGGATCCGAAGACCACTTCCAGTGTAATTGAGCCTGTGCAGTGTGCCTCTACGCCTGGAATGATGCCTTTAAAGGTCGTTTTTGTGGGTTTGATCCTTGAGGGGTCTATACCCATTTTGCGCATTGTGTCCTGATAAAGCAGGTTCAGGCTGCTGCCGCCATCCATAAGGACTCGAGTGAGGTGAAATCCGTCGATGATTGGGTCTAAGACCAGTGCGGCGAATCTGCCATGACGGATACTAGTGGGGTGGTCCCTGCGGTCGAAGGTGATCGGACAGGAGGACCAAGGGTTGAACTTTGGGGCGACTGGCTCCAACGCATATACGTCCCTGAGCGCACGCTTCCGCTCCCTCTTGGGGATGTGGGTTGCATATATCATGTTCACCGTCCACACTTGCGGGGGAAACCTCTTCTGTCCTCTAGTGTGCGGCTGCCGGGGTTCTTCCTCGTCATCGCTATGCGGCCCCTTGTCCTTGTTTTCGGCAATTAACTTGCGGGCCTGCTTGAACACCCAACAATTCCTGTTGGTGTGATTGGATGGCTTGTCTGGGGTGTCGTGTATTTGACACGAGCGATCGAGTATACGGTCCAAGCTGGACGGACCCGGCGTACTTTGTTTAAATGGCTCTTTCCGCTGACCGGGTTTAGAGCCTTTGAATCTGGCATTGACTGCCGTATCCTCAGTACTTTCGCTGTTAATGCGGCGCTTATGCTTGTTGCGATGTGACCTACTATTGTCTTCCTTGGTATCTGAGGTACCATGGTTCTTTGATATGTTATTACTGCGAGCCAACCAGCTGTCTTCTCCCGCACAAAAGCGAGTCATGAGCGTCGTGAGAGCTGCCATAGATTTCGGCTTTTCCTGACCAAGGTGCCGGGCTAGCCACTCATCTCGGATTTTGTGCTTGAAAGCCGCTAAGGCCTCCGCATCCGGACAGTCGACGATTTGATTTTTCTTTGTAAGGAACCGAGTCCAGAATTGCCTGGCCGACTCTTCTGGCTGCTGAATTATGTGGCTCAATTCATCGGCGTCTGGTGGTCGCACATAAGTGCCCTGAAAGTTGTCGAGGAATGCGGCTTCCAGATCTTCCCAGCAGCTAATGGAGTCCGCTGGCAAGCTATTAAGCCAATGCCGCGCTGGTCCTTTGAGTTTTAGTGGGAGGTACTTGATGGCATGTAAGTCATCACCGCGGGCCATGTGGATGTGGAGGAGGAAGTCCTCAATCCATACTGCGGGATCTGTTGTGCCGTCGTATGATTCAATGTTTACAGGTTTGAAACCTTCTGGGAATTGATGTTCCGTTACTTCATCTGTGAAGCATAAGGGGTGTGCGGCGCCTCTGTATTGGGCTATATCGCGACGCAGCTCGTATGGGTCCTGCCCGCTGTGTTCGGCCCGGCCGGATTTTCTTTTACTGTATCCGGCATGATGTTTACCGTCTCGTAGAGTGGTGCACCCTCGTGATCCGTAGATCGATCTTGAATACTTTGCTTTGTCCTCAATATGTCTCGCAGGTCTGGAGTATCTCTCCATGCCTTTTTATTTGGATGGCGTTGGGGTGGAGGCTGAGCTTTTGGCTGGAATGCCTCTCTATCGCGGCCACGAGGTGGCCGATCAGCCGTATCATACGCTTCTTCCTCTAGTCGGGGTTAACCTGCGCCTTGGGTAACTCTTGGAGGGACGCTCGAGTTTATATTCCTCGGCAGCGAGGACTTCAGTCCATTTGTCAGCTATCAGATCTTGATCAGCTTGAAGCTGTTGCTGCTTTTTCTTCAGGCTATTTGCCGTGGCCATAAGCCTGCGCTTGAAGCGCTCTTCTTCGACGGGATCCTCTGGTACGGTGAATTCATCGTCGCCGAGGCTTGCCTTGTCTTCGGAGGGGGGCATGTAATTGTCATCCTCCTCCTCTTCGCCAGCCGCTCTCTCAGGAGAGCTGGCTCCTTCATCCTCCTGCTCTAAATCTTGCTGGAGGGGATTGTTGTTGTCTTCAGCGCTATCCAGAGTGTTATTATCTCATGTGCCGGTATCACCACTTTTGCTTTAGCGGAACTTAGAGCGGTGCCGCTGACGTCGGCGCTTGGGTTGCTTCTTGGAGGGGTCATCCTCTGCTATCTCGTCACTGTTACCTTCATTGGGTGTATCCACCATGTATATGTCATACGACGAGGTGGCTTTCCAGTGCCCTATAGGTGCTGGTTCATGTTCGTCTCCTACATCGTCGTCCATACCGTCGATGACTTCGGAGTCGAAGTCAAGCATGTCGGTTAAATCATCGACAGTGGCTACAAAGTGGGTGGTGGGTGGGCGTCAAATTTCTTCGTCGTCCGCATCCCAATCCTGTTGGCCATAATCCGGCCAGGGCTCTCCTGACAAAGAGAGAGACCTTAGTGAATTCAGAATGTCGCCGAAGGGAGAGTGCTGAAAGATATCTGCGGCGGTGAATTCCATGATCAGCACCCAATCGGATTCGATGGGCAGGGGCGCAGATGGTTCGGGGTCCGAAAGAGAGTCCGGCACCTTGGAGTCACGGGCTGCGCAGAGGATTATGCTGGTGTTTGGCTCGATTGCCGTCGAGACTGCAGCCCCTGAGGCGGTGTCTAGCCACCCGTCCTCGATTGGCACAGCTGGCTCCGGCTAAGGGTCAGAGCTGATGCGGGCGCGTCCTCTGGGGTACCATCCGGTGGCAGAGCTAGGTCATACCCATCACGACAGTGCGGCGTGCCCGGCTGTGGCTCGAATCCGTCGAAGTTCAAGTCCCCATGGATGTTGGCCGTGTAATTCAAACTTCCAAATCTGACCTGATGGCCAGGGGCGTAGCTTTCAATCTGCTCCAGATGGCCAAGCGAATTAGCCCGTAGTGCAAAGCCGCCGAATACGAAGATCTGTCCGGGGAGAAAAGTCTCACCCTGGACCACATTGCTATCGATGATAGTAGGAGCCATCAAGCCTAACAGCGACGACACAGAGGAACTCTCAATGGAAGCACCAATGTCGGTGTCAAAACCGGTGGATCTCGGGTAGGGGGTCCCAAACTATGCGTCTAGGCCGGATGGTAACAGGAGGCAAGGGACACGAAGTTTTACCCAGGTTCGGGCCCTCTTGATGGAGGTAAAACCCTCCATCCTGCTTGATTAATATTGATGATATGAGTGTTACAAGAGTAGATCTACCACGAGATCAGAGAGGCTAAACCCTAGAAGCTAGCCTATGGTATGATTGTATGTTGTGATTGTTGTCCTACGGACTAAAACCCTTCGGTTTATATAGACACCGGAGAGGGTTAGGGTTACACAAGGTCGGTTACAAAGGAGGAGATATCCATATACATATTGCCTAGCTTGCCTTCCACGCCAAGTAGAGTCCCATCCGGACACGAGACGAAGTCTTCAATCTTGTATCTTCATAGTCTAACAGTCCGGCCAATGGAGATAGTCTGGCTGTCCGGAGACCCCCTAATCCAGGACTCCCTCAGGCTCCAAAGCCAAAGTTCTCAGATGCTGCACTTAGACTCATTGCTTCGAATCCACCCTTGAAGATGTCGGTGGCTAAGAAAGCTTAACTCTCTTTTGGAGGGAAGGGTCTCCAGCCGAAAATCAAACTCGTCTGAAGCTATTGCTGGGGACCTTAAACATCTTGTAGGGCGCAAGATCAAATGCCCAAATGGTCTTATTATGTATTTTGTTCCTTGAGTCGCTTGCTACTTGCCCTATCAGTCCTAACCTCGATCTAAGCTTTCATAATCCACTTGCTCGTCAAATGTTTATGCTTCACAATTGTCTTCGTGAAGCCTATCCCCCTAACTGCACTGTAGGGTATGACACCAGCTGCTTCAGAATGGATTATTGATAGTGGATGTACTAATCACATGACTGGCAAGCGAAGTCTTCTCATGGACTCAACTTTACGTCCATCTGACAAGAGTCACATCACATTTGTTGATACTGGTAAAAGCAAGGTATTGGGTCTAGGTAGAGTTGCAATCTCAAGGGAGCAACACATGTATAAAGTGATGCTTGTTGAATCCCTTGGTTTCAACTTAATGTCTGTCTCAATGCTTTGTGATTTAAACATGATTGTGATATTTGGAAAATATCGTTGCCTTGTTCTAATGGAATC
Organism: Triticum urartu; assembly: GCF_056163025.1. Taxonomy (NCBI): domain Eukaryota; kingdom Viridiplantae; phylum Streptophyta; class Magnoliopsida; order Poales; family Poaceae; genus Triticum; species Triticum urartu. The sequence goes on along the minus strand of NC_141875.1, from coordinate 119,148,763 downwards.
TGACAAGTCTCTAGTCTTTGAAGGGTATCAGAAAGATGATTTGTACGTGGTAGATTTCTCAGCAGGACCACAGCTTGCCGTATGTCTTCTAGCAAAAGCTTCAGAATGCTGGCTCTAGCATCGGAGGCTAGGGCATGCCGGCATGAGGAACTTGCACACTCTTGCAAAGAAGAATCATATCATAGGCATCGAGGGTGTCAAGTTCAAGAAGGATCACTTATGCGGTGCCTGTGAAGCTGGAAAGATGACGAGGGCCAAGCATCCCTCGAAGACAATCATGACAACGACTCAACCCTTCGAACTGCTACACATGGACCTCTTCGGTCCAACTCACTACTCAACTCTTACTACTACTGCTTGTCTCTATGGCTTTGTCGTTGTTGATGATTATTCAAGATATACATGGGTGCATATAATCCTCTACAAGACTGAAGTGCAGGATGTCTTCAGACGCTTCGCCAATCGAGCCATGAACAACTATGGCGTTAAGATCAAGCACATCTGAAGTGACAATGGCACTGAATTCAAGAACACCGGCCTCGACACTTATCTTGATACTTTGGGCATCACTCATGAATTCTCAGCTCCGTCCACGCCGCAGCAAAATGGCGTCATAGAACGCAAGAACAGAACACTTATTGAGATGGCTCGGACAATGCTCGATGAATACAAGACTCCAAGAAAGTTCTGGCCTAAATCCATTGATACTGCATGCCATATCATCAACCATGTTTACCTTCACAAGCTTCTGAACAAAACATCCTATGAGCTCCTCACTGGTAAGAAGCCAAATGTCAGTTACTTCAGAGTATTTGGTGCTAGGTGCTGGATCAAGGATCCACACCACACTTCAAAATTTGCACCGAAAGCACATGAAGGTTTTATGCTTGGATATGGAAAGGATTCGCACTCCTACAGAGTCTTCAACCTCTTTCACTATAAAGTGGTTGAAACTATGGATGTGCAGTTCGATGAGACTAACGGCTCGCAAAGAGAGCACCCGCCAAATGTGCTAGATGAAGTTCCATCCAGTGAATCCATCAAGCTTATGGGAACTGGAGATATCATACCATCTGAAGCCCAGCCTGAAGAGGAACTTATCATCTCTGCACCTGATAAACCTGAAGACAATGTTGATCCTGAAGACAATCCTTCTAACGATGACAATGATCAACAAGAGCAAAATCTTCGTCCTGCTCATCCTCGTGTTGCAAATGAAGTACAAATTGAGAGAATAATTGACAGCATCAATGCACCTGGTCCACTCACTCGTTCAAGGGCAACACAACTAGCAAATTTATGTGGACACTTCACATTTGTCTCAATATCAGAACCCAAGAAAGTTGATGAAGCCTTCATGGAACCTGAATGGATTCAAGCTATGCAAGAAGAGCTTCAACAATTTGAGTTGAATAATGTATGGGAACTGGTCAAGCGTCCTGGTCCTCGTAAGCACAATATCATAGGCACTAAATGGATATATTGCAACAAGCAAGATGAGCATGGTCAAGTTGTCAGAAACAAAGCTCGTCTCGTTGCTCAAGGATACACTCCAGTTGAAGGAATTGACTTCGATGAAACTTTTGCTCCTGTGGCTAGGCTTGAAGCTATACGCATACTGCTGTCCTATGCAAATCATCATAACATTCTTCTGTACCAAATGGATGTGAAGAGCGCTTTTCTCAATGGCAAGATTGAAGAAGAAGTGTATGTTGCACAACCGCCTCGCTTTGAAGATCCAAAACATCCTCACATGGTTTACAAGCTCAACAAGGCACTGTATGGCCTTAAACAAGCCCCTCGAGCTTGGTATGACACACTCAAAGACTTCCTGAAGAGCAAAGGCTTCAAACCTGGTTCCCTGGATCCCACTCTCTTCACGAAGACATATGATGGTGAACTATTTGTGTGCCAAATATATGTGGATGACATTATCTTCGGCTGCACCAACCAGAAATAAAGTGATGAGTTTGGATATATGATGCAAGAGCAATATCAGATGTCCATGATGGGTGAACTAAAGTTCTTCCTTGGTCTTCAAATACGACAGCAACGCAACGACATCTTTATATCTCAAGAGAAATACCTCAAAGATTGCCTGAAGAAGTTTGGAATGCAAGACTACAAAGGTTACACGACGCCAATGCCAGCTAAACACCATCTGGGTCCCGACGACAATGGTAAAGAGTTCGATCAAAAGTTATACCGCTCCATGATTGGTTCTCTGCTTTATTTATGTGCATCTAGGCCAGATATCATGTTTAGTGTTTGCATGTGTGCCCGATTCCAAGCGGCACCAAAGGAGTCGCATCACTTAGCTGTGAAGCGAATTCTTCAATATTTGGCTCACACCCCAACACTAGGATTATGGTATCTAAAGGGCTCAGAGTTTGATCTAGTTGGATTCTCGGATGCTAATTATGCTGGTGACAAGGTGGATTGCAAGTCTACATCAGGCACATGTCACTTTCTAGGACGGTCACTTGTTTGTTGGTCTTCAAAGAAGCAGAACTGTGTATCTCTCTCCAATGCTAAATCTGAATACATTGTTGCTGGATCTTGCCGTGCTCAGCTTCTATGGATGAAGCAAACACTCAAAGACTATGGCATTCATCTGAAGCAAGTGCCACTCTACTGCGATAACGAGAGCGCCATCAAGATTGCTAACAACCCAGTTCAGCACTCGAAGACAAAGCACATTGAAATTCGTCATCACTTTCTCAAAGATCATGTCATGAAGGAAGATATTGATATCATACACGTCAACACTGAAGAGCAACTGGCAGATATCTTCACAAAGCCCTTGGATGAGAAGAGGTTTTGCAAGCTACGGTGTGAGCTAAATATCTTGGAATCCTCAAATGTCCTGTTATCAGGCACACATCCTAACACTTATGCATGCTGATGACTTAGATGTGCAACACACGGAGTAACGTATGTCTTCAATCAATGAAGACTTACATTCTGAGTGTGAATACATTAACATGGAATTTGACTTCAGGGCGCCACGATAATTGTGCGCCGTGTCTGGGTCTAATACTTCCTATACGGTGGGTAAGGCCACCACCAAATTCTTCCCTTAGAAGTGTTTTTCACATGGCGTTACATTTGCAAAGTCTTCGCTTTCTGTTTGTCTTCAATGTTAACATGGCCTCATGTTTATCTTCAATTTGGTTTCTGTCTGTCTTCAATGTTAAATGTCTTCACGTTGAATCTTTTGAACTAAGTGAATGTGATCGGACCCTAACCCCTCTATGCTTCTATCTTAAGTCTATCTATCCAAATCATATGCATTCTATTGACACTGTCAAAATGTCTTCTCTGCGTCCTTGTCAGCAGAAGACACAGAGACAAACATTAATCCGTTTTCAATGCTAAATCCTTCAACCTGAAACCCGAAGAAGTGGGAACGACCACCCAACAATCCAGGCGTGTGTGGGAACGTGGAACAACCTCCAATCTGTTGCATGATCGCCACATGTCCTTCAGATGTGAACCGCCAGGGGCACCTGTGTAATAACACTATGCCGTCCCTGTCCCTATAAATACTCGCCTCTCCTCAGTCATTATCCCTTTCTTCCACTCTCGCACAAACCCTAGTGATACGCCTCCAACGTATCTATAATTTTTGATTGCTCCATGCTATATTATCTACTGTTTTGGACTATATTGGGCTTTATTTTCCACTTTTATATTATTTTTGGGACTAACCTATTAACCGGAGGCCCAGCCCAGAATTGCTATTTTTTTACCTATTTCAGTGTTTCAGATAAACAGAATATCAAAAGGAGTCCAAACGGAATAAAATCTTTGGGAACTGATTTTCTCACCGAACGTGATCCACGAGACTTGGACCCTACTGCAAGGAAGCGAGGTGCTCACGGGGGTGGGGGGCACCCCCCCTAGGGTGCGCCCCCTACCTCGTGGGCCCCTCGGTGCTCCACCGACGTACTCCTTCCTCCTATATATACACATGTACCCCCAAACGATCAGAACAGGAGCCAAAAACCTAATTCCACCGCTGCAACTTTCTGTATCCACGAGATCCCATCTTGGGGCCTGTTCCGGAGCTCCGCTGAAAGAGGGCCGTCATCACGGAGGGCTTCTACATCATCATAGCCTCTCCGATTAAGTGTGAGTAGTTTACCTCAGACCTTCGGGTCCATAGTTAGTAGCTAGATGGCTTCTTCTCTCTCTTTGAATCTCAATACAAAGTTCTCCCCCTCTCTTGTGGAGATCTATTCAATGTAATCTTCTTTTTGTGGTGTGTTTGTTGAGACCGATGAATTGTGGGTTTATGATCAAGTCTATCTATGAATAATATTTGAATCTTCTCTAAATTCTTTTATGTATGATTGGTTATCTTTGCAAGTCTCTTCGAATTATCCGTTTGGTTTGGCCAACTAGATTGGTAGTTCTTGCCATGGGAGAAGTGCTTAGCTTTGGGTTCAATCTTGCGGTGTCCTTACCTAGTGACAGAAGGGGCAGGAAGGCACGTATTGTATCGTTGCCATCGAGGATAACAAGATGGGGTTTATTTCATATTGCATGAATTTATCTCTCTACATCATGTCATCTTGCTTAAGGCGTTACTCTGTTTTTAACTTAATACTCTAGATACATGCTGGATAGCGGTCGATGAGTGGAGTAATAGTAGTAGATGCAGAATCGTTTCGATCTACTTGTCACGGACGTGATGCCTATATACATGATCATGCCTAGATATTCTCATAATTATGCACAATTCTATCAATTGCTCAACAGTAATTTGTTCACCCACTGTAGAATACTTATACTCTTGAGAGAAGCCACTAGTGGAACCTATGGCCCCCGGGTCTATTCTCATCATATCAATCTCCATCACTTTTATATTGTTTTGCTATTTACTTTGCCTTTACTTTTTACTTTGCATCTTTATATCAAAAAGACCAAAAATAGTCTATCTATCAGATCTCACTCTCGTAAGTGACCGTGAAGGGCTTGACAACCCCTAATCGCGTTGGTTGCGAGTAGCTATCGCTTTGTGCAGGTACGAGGACTTTAGCGTGGCCTCCTACTGGATTGATACCTTGGTTCTCAAAAACTGAGGGAAATACTTACGCTACTATGCTGCATCATCCCTTCCTCTTCAGGGAAAATCAACGCAAGCTCAAGACGTAGCAAGAAGGATTTCTAGCATCGTTGCCGGGGAGTCTACGCAAAAAGTCAACATACCAAGTACCCATCACAATCCCTATCTCTCGCATTACATTATTTTCCATTTGCCTCTCGTTTTCCTCTCCCCCCAATTCACCCTTGCCGTTTTATTCGCCCTCTCTCTCCCTATCCTCCCTCTCTATTTGCCTCTTTTTGCCCGTTTGCTTTTTGTTTGCTCATGTGTTAGATTGCTTGTTTGTCGCGATGGCTCAAGATACTACCAAATTGTGTGACTTCACCAATACCAATAATAATGATTTCCTTAGCACTCCGATTGCTCCTCTTACCGATGCTGAATCTTGTGAAATTAATACTGCTTTGTTGAATCTTGTTATGAAAGATCAATTCGCCGGCCTTCCTAGTGAAGATGCCGCTACTCATCTGAATAGCTTCATTGATTTATGTGATATGCAAAAGAAAAAAGATGTCAATAATGATGTTGTTAAATTGAAGCTATTTCCTTTTTCGCTTAGAGATCGTGCTAAAGCTTGGTTTTCGTCTTTGCCTAAGAATAGTATTGATTCATGGAACAAGTGCAGAGATGCTTTTATCTCTAAGTATTTTCCTCCAGCTAAGATCATCTCTCTTAGAAACGATATAATGAACTTTAAACAAATTGATCATGAACATGTTGCACAAGCTTGGGAGAGAATGGAATTAATGATACATAATTGCCCTACTCATGGTTTGAATTTGTGGATGATTATACAAAAATAATTATGCCGGATTGAATTTTGCTTCTAGAAATATTTTAGATTCGGCCGCGGGAGGCACTTTTATGAAAATCACTTTAGGAGATGCTACTAAACTCCTAGATAATATTATGGTTAATTATTCTCAATGGCACACTGAAAGAACTTCTAATAAAAAAGTTCATGCGATAGAAGAAATTAATGTGTTGAGTGGGAAGATGGATGAACTTATGAAATTATTTGCTACTAAGAGTGTTTCCTCTGATCCTAATGATATGCCTTTGTCTACTTTGATTGACAATAACAATGAATCTATGGATGTGAATTTTGTTGGTAGGAATAATTTTGGTAACAACGCTTATAGAGGGAATTTTAATCCCAGGTCATATCCTAGTAATCCTTCTAATAATTATGGGAATTCCTACAACAACTCTTATGGAAATTATAATAATATGCCCTCTGATTTTGAATCTAATATTAAAGAATTTATTTCTTCGCAAAAGAATTTAAATGCTATGATTGAAGAAAAATTGCTCAAGATTGATGATTTGGCTAGGAACATTAATAGAATTGCTCTTGATGTTGATGCTTTGAAACTTAGATCTATTCCACCTAAGCATGATATTAATGAGTCTCTAAAATCCATGAGAATTTCAATTGATGAGTGTAAAGAAAGAACCACTAGGATGCGTGCTTCCAAAGATGCCTTTATTAAAGCGTGTTCTTCCAATTCCTATGAAAATCAAGATGAAGATCTAAAAGTTATTGATGTGTCTCCAATTAAATACTTATTTTGCAATATGAATCTTGATGAAACTGAATATGATCCTCCTTTACCTAGAAGGCGTTTTAAAAATTTGGAGTGTTTAGATCTTAATGATGAAATTGATGAAAGTGCGATGGAAAGAAATAAAAATCTAGATGTTGCTAAACCCACTATATTGGATTTCAAGGAATTTAATTATGAAAATTGCTCTTTGATTGATTGTATTTCCTTGTTGCAATCCGTGTTAAATTCTCCTCATGCTTATAGTCAAAATAAAGCGTTCACTAAACGTATCGTTGATGCCTTGATGCAATCTTATGAAGAAAAACTTGAGCTGGAAGTTTCTATCCCTAGAAAACTTTATGATGAGTGGGAACCAACTATTAAAATTAAGATTAAAGATCATGAGTTCTATGCTTTATGTGATTTGGGTGCTAGTGTTTCCACGATTCCAAAGACTTTGTGTGATTTGTTAGGTTTCCGTGATTTTGATGATTGCTCTCTAAACTTGCACCTTGCGGATTCCACTATTAAGAAACATATGGGAAGAATTAATGATGTTCTTATTGTTGCAAATAGGAATGATGTAACCATAGATTTTATTGTTCTTGACATAGATTTCAATCCTTCATGTCCTATTATTCTTGGTAGACCTTTCCTTAGAACGATTGGTGCAATTATTGATATGAAGGAAGGAAATATTAGATTCCAATTTCCGTTAAGGAAAGGCATGGAACACTTTCCTAGAAAGAAAATTAAATTACCTTATGAATCTATTATGAGAGCCACTTATGTATTGCCTACCAAAGATGGCAATACCTAGATCTATCCTTGCTTTTTATGCCTAGCTAGAGGCGTTAAACGATAGCGCTTGTTGGGAGGCAACCCAATTTTATTTTTTATTCCTTGCTTTTTGATCCTGTTTAGTAAGAAATAATTTATCTATCCTCTGTTTAGGCTGTGTTTTTGTGTGTGTTTAATTAGTGTTTGTGCCAAGTAGAACCGTTGGGAAGACTTGGGGAAAGTCTTGTTGAACTTGCTGTAAAAAACAGAAACTTTAGCGCTCACGAGAACTGCTGTCATTTTTATTTGAAGAGTGCTATTTATTTTATTATTTTTTAAGATGATTAATAGATAAATTCCTCACGTTCAGCAATTTATTTTAGAATTTTTGGGGTTCCAGATCTTGCTCTAGCTACATATTACTACAGACTGTTCTGTTTTTGACAGATTCTGTTTTTCGTGTGTTGTTTTCTTATTTTGATGAATCTATGGCTAGAAAAATAGTTTATAATCCGTAGAGAAGTTGGAGTACAGTAGGTTTAACACCAATTTAAATAAAGAATGAGTTTATTACAGTACCTTGAAGTGGTCTTTTGTTTTCTTTCGCTAACGGAGCTCACGAGTTTTCTATTTTGAGTTTTGTGTTGTGAAGTTTTCAAGTTTTGGGTGAATTCTTTTGATGGATCATGGAACAAGGAGTGGAAAGAGCCTAAGCTTGGGGATGCCCATGGCACCCCCAATATAATCCAAGGACACCAAAAAGTCAAAGCTTGGGGATGCCCCCGGAAGGCATCCCCTCTTCCGTCCACTTCCATCGGTAATTTACTTGGAGCTATATTTTTTTTCACCAACATGATATGTGTTTTGCTTGGAGCGTCTTGTATTATTTGTGTCTTTGTTTGTTAGTATTCCACAATAATCCTTGCTGCACACACCTTTTGAGAGAGCCATACATGAATTAAAATTTGATAGAATACTCTATGTGCTTCACTTATATCTTTTGAGCTAGATAATTTTGCTCCATGTGCTTCACTTATATCTTTTGAGCTAGATAATTTTTCTCTATGTGCTTCACTTATATCTTTTGAGCTAGATAATTTTGCTCTATGTGCTTCACTTATATCTTTTGAGCTAGATAATTTTGCTCTATGTGCTTCACTTAGACCTTTTCAGAGCACAGTGGTGGATATGTTTTAAAGAAACTATTGATCTCTCATGCTTCACTTAAATCAATTTGAGAGTCTCTTAATAGCATGGTAATTTGCCTAATAATAATATGCTTGGTATTCAAGATTTGTGAAACTTTCTTTTGAGTGTGTTGAATACTAAGAAAAGATTGAAGCATGATAATTGTATTGAGATATGGAGGTGATAATATTAAAGTCATGCTAGTTGAGTAGTTTTGAATTTAAAGAATACTTGTGTTGAAGTTTGTGATTCCCGTAGCATACACGTATGGTGAACCGTTATGTGATGAAGTCGGAGCATGACTTATTTATTGATTGTCTTCCTAATGAGTGGCGGTCGGGGATGAGCGATGGTCTTTTCCTACCAATCTATCCCCCTAGGAGCATGGGCGTAGTACTTTGCTTTGATAACTTCTAGATTTTTGCAATAAGTATATGAGTTCTTTATGACTAATGTTGAGTCCATGGATTATACGCACTCTCACCCTTCCACCTTTGCTAGCCTCTCTAATACCGCGCAACTTTCGCCGGTATCATACACCTACCATATACCTTCCTCAAAACAGCCACCATACCTACCTATTATGGCATTTCCATAGCCATTCCGAGATATATTGCCATGCAACTTTCCACCATCTAGTTCATCATGACACATCCATCATTGTCATATTGCTTAGCATGATCATGTAGTTGACATAGTATTTGTGGCAAAGCCACCGTTCATAATTTTCATACTTGTGACTCTTGATTCATTGCATATCCCGGTACATCGCCGGATGCATTCACATAGAGTCATATTTTGTTCTAAGTATCGAGTTGTAATTGTTGAAGTATAAGAAAAATAAAAGTGTGATGATCATCATTATTAGAGCATTGTCCCAGTGAGGAAAGAATGATGGACACTATGATTCCCCCATAAGTCGGGATGAGACTCCGGACGAAAAAAAAGAGAGGCCAAAGAAGCCTGTAGCGACCTGACCCGAATGGATCACGTCTACTGTGCTACGGTGCCATCCCTGGATCAGTAATGCTGACACCACACAGTACATCGAGGTTTTATAGCAGAGTTGCAATCACACACTTATTACATCGATGGCTCAAAAAGAACTTATTACAATAAATATGGCTTAAGGCCATATTTTAAAGATAACAGCGGAAGACTTGGAAGATAAATGGGTCCATCAACTCCAGCGGCATCACTGAGTATAGAACCACGACCTAAACACCTCAATCATCGTCTGAAAAGTCTGCAACATTAACGTTGCAGCCCGAAACGGGTCAGCACATGGAATATGCTGGCAAAGTAACACATAGAGAGTAATGGAATGAAACAGCTATACTATATGCATATATGGCTGGTGGAAAGCTCTATGGTTACAGTTTTTGCGTAAAGCCAGTTTTTCCCTACTGCAAAGGAATAAATTTTATTTACTATCATGGTGGTTGTGAAACATTGAGAATGGTTGACAGCATTCTCAATCCCAATTAAAAGTAATTAAAACCCAATAACATTAATTAGAAGTAACATGTTGAGATTCACAATGATATTCAAGTACTAGATACTCAAGTTGTCCATAACCGGGGACACGGCTAATCATGATTAGTTTGTTACTCTGCAGAGGTTTGCGCACTTTTCCCCACATGACTCGATCGCCTCCGTTTGTTTTCTCGCACTACATGGTGTTTGAGAAACGGATGACCGAGACATAGTCTTTCAGAAGCACTAGCACCTTACATGTGGGGTAGACCGGTACACCTACATCCCCTACATCTGCTAGTCCACCCCGTAAGAGTTCGCACAACTTAGTCAACTATGCTAGAGCCCATAGTAGCATGTGGCTGCACACGGAAGTTTCTAGCATGAATTATCTTATGATCCCTTTGAGCCTGGGTGGCGGTCCAAAAAAAACAGGCAAGTCCTGATAGACATCAGGTGCCTCAATCCACCCAGATGTGTGGTTAAGTTGCCACCTTAGATAAACCATTAAAATTATCAATCTCACATCTGTCATGGATATCACTCACCCAATCCACGTCTACTAGCATAGCATGGCATAATAAGCAAACGTAGAAGTAACTCCCAAAGGTTTCATAATAATACAGGTAATAGGTACTACCTCATCTACTTCCCATCCCACAATTTAATTAGATCCTAATCATGCAATGTGAGAGGATTGATCTAATGCAATAAAACATGGGTTGTAGAAAAGGTATGATCAAAGTGTTACTTGCCTTGCTGATGATCCGCGAGTCCTAGGGTTTCGAAGTAACAACGCAATCCGGGTAATCTATCGCAGACAAACAACAAGCATACAATAAGTACTCATCTAATGCACAGGTAAAACTCGAACAAGAGAACGAACCAGGTAGTTCAACTTAAGAACTCCGGTTGCAAGAAAGAACGAAAAACAAACGGCGGAAGAAAACAACTTGGTTCTAGCAAGTTGAAACTAGGTCAAAATTTTACTGTAACAAAAGCTTGTTCAAGTTGATTAGACGGAACGGCGGTTTCGAGACGAAACTCCAGGCGCTTGAATCACCTGATTCCGATAAACGAGCGGAAAAATAGACTAGGAAGAATATCGGACCTGAGATCGCGATCGCGGAATAAATCCGACGAAAAGAAAAAGAAGAATGGTTAAACGAACGGACGTCGTTAACCTAGAAGAATCCGGTGATCACGTTCGTTAGGACGAACGGTCCGGCGAACGGTCCAAAGGCAACTAAATTGTAGAAGAAAACGAATCCGATCTAGGGTTTCGGAGAAGAAAACCGATCGAAAAACCGATCTAGAAAACCGGAACGGTTTAGAGAAGAAAAGAATTGGAACGATTAGAAGAAAACGATCCGAGAAAAAGAATATATGTAGCGCGGGGCAACCTTGGCGAGGTCTCCGGTGAGGGGCTCCGGCGGCGTCGGCGTAGGGCGGCGGCGTGGGCAAGGTGCGGCGGCGCGCGGGTGTGGGGCGGCGGCGGTAAGGTGCGGCGGCGGCACGGGGTGTGGGGCGGCGGCGGCAAGGTGCGGCGGCGGCGTGGGTGTGGGGTGGCGGCGGCAAGGTGCGGCGGCGCGGCGGCGGTGACGCGAGTGTGGGGTGGCGGCGGCAAGGTGCGGCGGTGGCGCGGGTGTGAGGTGGCGGCGGCAAGGTGCGGCGGCGGCGCGGGTGTGGGGTGGCGGCGGCAAGGTGCGGCGGCGCGGCGGCGGTGACGCAGGGCGCGGTGTGATGCGGCGCGGCGGCGGTGCAAGGCGCGGTGTGGAGGAGGGCTTTGATTTGATGTGTTTAGAGGGGGGGGTGCTTGGGTATTTATATTGGGGAGGGGAGGGGTTTACTTGGGGTAGAGGACAAGGAATTAGAATAGGAGTAGGAAAGATCTAGAAAATAAACGGAATAAGGAAAAGGGACAAGGGGGCGCCCTAGAATCCTAAAAGGATTCGGTCCTAGCAAGAGGCGGCGGCGGCCGACCGGCTCCTAGCTCGGCGCCTGGCGCCTGGGAGCGCGGCGGTAGGTGGCTTGGCTTGGGCCTTTGGCCCAAGGCGCTGCTCAAATTTTTTTTTAAATAGTTTCCTCGCGCAGAAAAGAAAACAAAAAGGGATCTAAACGAACTCCAAAAAATCTAAAGTAAATTTTCCCCGACTCCTAAAAATGAGCCGAACAAAATGAACTTTTCTCCGGACCTAAAATGCAATTTTTGAAAACGCGCATTTTTCCCTATCCGAATAAAATGCAAATAAACACCGGAAAGGAAAATTGATCTATTTATTATATCTTCATTTTTCCTAAATTTGGGAAAGTCATATTATTCCCTCTCTCATATATTTTGACACCGGAAAAATTATTGAAGATAAAATAAATAAATCAAATGATCCTATTTTCAAAATTCGAGAGAACTCCCAAATATGAAAATAACGAAATCTCCAACTCTCTCCGAGGGTCCTTGAGTTGCGTGAAATTTCTAGGATCAACCAAAATGCAAGAAAATATGATATGCATATGATCTAGTGTATAACATTCCAAATTGAAAATTTGGGATGTTACAAACCTACCCCCCTTAAGATGAATCTCTCCCTCGAGATTCGGGTTGGCTAGAAAATAGGTGAGGGTGGTCTTTGAGCAAATCTTCTTCTCTCTCCCAGGTGGCTTCATCTTCTGAGTGGTGGTTCCACTGAACTTTGCAAAAGTTGATAACCTTGCTGCGAGTAACTCTACTGGCAACATCGAGAATCTTGACTGGCTTCTCCTCATATGTTAGGTCATCCTTTAACTGAATCGCTTCTAATGGCACTGTATCTCTTAGCGGTACCTCCACATCTCGGCGTGACATTTCTTCAGCTGAGAAACATGGAATACATCATGAACTCCTGACAGTCCTTCTGGTAGTTCCAACTTATAAGCGACTTCTCCCATACGTTTCACGATCTTAAACGGTCCAACGAAACACGGTGCTAACTTTCCCTTAACTCCAAAGCGCTTAACTCCTCGAAGTGGGGATACTCGAAGGTAAACTCTGTCTCCGGTTTCGTAAACTACCTCCTTGTGTTTAGAATCTGCGTAGCTCTTCTGCCTGGACTGGGCTACCTTGAGCCTATCGCGAATCAACTTAACCTTCCGTTCAGACTCCTTAATCAAATCTGGTCCAAAGAATTGACGGTCTCCAACTTCGTTACTGTTGTCATGGAACGAAATTGTTATCTGATACGATACTCCTCGGGACTCCATGCAAACAAATGATCCTAGTCATGTATATCTTTGCCAACTTAGCACTGGTGTAAGTGGTCTTAACTGGAATGAAATGTGCTACCTTCGTCAAATGATCAACTACTACCCATATCGAGTCATAGCCTACTTTCGTCCTGGGTAGTCCTGTGATAAAATCCATGCCTATCTTATCCCACTTCCATTCGGGTATTGGCAATGGTTGTAACAATCCTGCTGGCTTTTGATGTTCTTCTTTTACTCTCTGACATACGTCACAAACTGCTACATACGCTGCAATATCCTTCCTCATTCCGGTCCACCAGAATGTTTCCTTCAAATCCAAATACATCTTGGTATTCCCTGGGTGAATCGAATATGGTGAATTATGTGCCTCCTGCAAAATCAACTTCCTGATCTCCGGGTCATTGGGCACATAAACACGCTCCTCAAACCATAAGGTATCGTGCTCATCCTCACGAAATCCCTTTGCTTTTCCTTTGCTAAGTTTATCCTTTATAGTAGCAATCTCCTTGTCAGATTTCTGAGCTTCTCTGATCTTATCCATCAATGTTGACTGAATCTCCAATGCTGCTACATAGCCTCTCGGAACTATTTCTAAGCTTAGTTCACGAAGGTTTTCTGCTAATTCCTTTGGTATTTTCCCCGTCACTAGGGTATTGACATGGCTCTTACGGCTCAATGCGTCAGCTACTACATTAGCCTTTCCGGGATGGTAATGCAATCTCATGTCATAATCCTTGATGAGCTCCAACCATCTCCTTTGTCGGAGGTTCAACTCCTTCTGCGTGAAAATGTACTTCAAACTCTTATGATCCGTGTACACCTCACAATGATTTCCAATGAGGAAATGTCTCCACGTCTTCAATGCATGCACTACGGCTGCTAACTCCAAATCATGCGTGGCATAATTCAACTCATGAGGCTTCAGTTGTCGTGATGCATACGAAACAACTCTCCCTTCCTGCATAAGCACTGCTCCAAGTCCTCGACGTGAAGCGTCGCAATACACCTCATAATCCTTGGCCTGATCTGGCAAAATCAATACCGGTGAGGTAACCAAACGTTTCTTCAACTCCTGGAAACTAGCCTCACACTCCTCAGTCCATTTGAACTTAGTATCCTTCTTCAACAACTCCGTCATAGGCTTCGCAATTTTTGAGAAATTCTCAATAAATCTCCGGTAGTATCCTGCGAGTCCAAGAAAACTCCGGATCTCTCCAACTGTTGTTGGTGCTTCCCATTCGGTTATGGTCTCAACCTTTGTGGGGTCAACTGCTATACCTTCTCCGGATATAACGTGTCCGAGGAATCCAACTTCCTTCAACCAAAACTCACATTTGCTGAATTTGGCATATAACTGATGTTCCCTTAATTTCTCCAAAACCAAACGCAAATGTTCCTTATGCTCCTCTTCATTCTTTGAATAAACTAGGATGTCATCAATGAACACTACGACGAACTTATCCAAAAACTCCATAAACACTTTGTTCATCAGGTTCATAAAATAGGCAGGTGCGTTAGTCAATCCAAATGACATAACGGTATACTCATACAGTCCATATCTTGTGGTGAATGCTGTCTTAGGTATGTCCTGCTCTCGAATCTTCAACTGATGGTACCCTGATCGCAAATCGATCTTGGAAAACACTTTAGCTCCTTGCAATCGACCAAACAGATCATTGATCATTGGCAGTGGGTACTTATTCTTGATGGTTACTCCATTCAATCCCCGATAATCTACAACCATCCTTAATGATCCATCCTTCTTTTCCACTAGAAGTACGGGTGATCCCCAAGGTGAAGAACTTGGGTGAATGTAACCTTTATCCAATAACTCCTTAATCTGATTTTTAATTTCCACCAAATCCTTTGCTGGCATCCGGTACGGTCGCTTCGATATTGGGCCTGTACCTGGCAATAACTCAATCAAAAACTCAATGTCTCTATCCGGTGGCATGCCTGGTAATTCCTCAGGAAATACATCAGGAAAATCCTTTACCACTGGTACTTCCTCCTGCACAACTCCTGATAAGCAATTCACTTGTGTCCTGTTTGGCACATGCCGGGATTCATACTTGATCCTTCTTCCTTCTGGTGTGGTAAGCAAAATTGTCTTACTGGCGCAATCGATGTTTCCTCCGTACATCGACAGCCAATCCATACCAAGAATCACATCCAGACCTTGGGATTCCAGAATAATTAAATCCGTTGGGAATACATGCCTTCCTATACTCAATGGTACTTGAAAACATCCTTGTCTGGCCATGTATTCTGCTCCTGGCGAGCTTACTAGCATAGGTGTTTTAAGAATCCTAGTGGGCAGGCTATACTTTTCCACAAATCCCCTTGATATGTATGAATGCGATGCACCAGTATCAAAAAGAACGAGTGCAGTAAATGACTTAACCAAAAACTTGCCGATTACTGCATCGGGCTGATCTTCAATCTCCTCCACATTAACGTGGTTCACCTGTCCCCTATTGAAAGGGTTCGGCTTCTTCCCAGAGCTTCCATTGCCATTTCCATTCTGGCCTTCAGGACATTCATTGGCATAATGTCCGGTCTTCGAACACTTGAAACAGGTGACTTGACTCAGGTCTCTCTTGGTTGGGGTTGATGGGGTTGTTCGGTTCTGGCCGTTGCTTCCTCCATTCCCATTACCATTCTTGTGGCCATTATGGTTGTGCGAGCTACCTCCTCCATGGGTGTGCTGAAACTTAAATCCCGGTTTAGGGGTAAAACGGGGCTTCTGCTGGGCTCCAGAGTTATACTTCCCCTGTCCATACTTCCTCTTAAGTTCTTCAATCTCCTGCTTAAGATCGCCATTGTGCCTTGCTAGAGCTACGATCTCGTCCATGTAGTCCTTGCGTGTAGACTTTAGTTCTCCTTCTAGCTCGATGATCCTTGCCTTCGCATTCTTCAACTCTATCATATCATTGCACATCTGGTTCTCGTGGCGTCGAATGTGCTGGTTTAACTCCTGGATGAATGCTGCAATGGATCTATCCTTCTTGGTGCTGACTAACTCCCATTGTTCATCACGGCGTCCGCAAATCTGGTAGATAGTGTCCTTGAGGTCTTCTTGATAAACTTCTCCAATGCGTCCTATGGTGATATGAGCTGCCATGCTCCTTCCTAGACTCCAGGTTGGTGCATTGAAAACACTATCTATGGGCTTCGTGATTGGCGTGAATGTTCTTCCCGGAACGTGAGCTTGAATCCTCCAACGCTCCTCTTCAGGCAGAGTGGCGTTGAAGGTTCCCGTGAAGCTTGGTAATCCAATGTTCAGGTACTTGGTGACTTCCTTCAGGTGAAATCCAAATGGTGTGCCTTCATCCGGTTGAGCGTACTTAACCTTCGCGTGCGTCATCCTAAAAGAGTAGAAAAGATGAGGAGTTAGAAAATGAGAAGAGAAGGGTGATCTATGGCTTTAACTTAGTGGTCGTGTCCTACAGTCAGCGTGTGCTCTGATACCATCTCTGTAGCGACCTGACCCGAATGGATCACGTCTACTGTGCTACGGTGCCATCCCTGGATCAGTAATGCTGACACCACACAGTACATCGAGGTTTTATAGCAGAGTTGCAATCACACACTTATTACATCGATGGCTCAAAAAGAACTTATTACAATAAATATGGCTTAAGGCCATATTTTAAAGATAACAGCGGAAGACTTGGAAGATAAATGGGTCCATCAAATCCAGCGGCATCACTGAGTATAGAACCACGACCTAAACACCTCAATCGTCGTCTGAAAAGTCTGCAACACTAACGTTGCAGCCCGAAACGGGTCAGCACATGGAATATGCTGGCAAAGTAACACATAGAGAGTAATGGAAGGAAACAGCTATACTATATGCATATATGGCTGGTGGAAAGCTCTATGGTTACAATTTTTGCGTAAAGCCAGTTTTTCCCTACTGCAAAGGAATAAATTTTATTTACTATCATGGTGGTTGTGAAACATTGAGAATGGTTGACAGCATTCTCAATCCCAATTAAAAGTAATTAAAACCCAATAACATTAATTAGAAGTAACATGTTGAGATTCACAATGATATTCAAGTACTAGATACTCAAGTTGTCCATAACCGGGGACACGGCTAATCATGATTAGTTTGTTACTCTGCAGAGGTTTGCGCACTTTTCCCCACATGACTCGATCGCCTCCGTTTGTTTTCTCGCACTACATGGTGTTTGAGAAACGGATGACCGATACATAGTCTTTCAGAAGCACTAGCACCTTACATGTGGGGTAGACCGGTACACCTACATCCCCTACATCTGCTAGTCCACCCCGTAAGAGTTCGCACAACTTAGTCAACTATGCTAGAGCCCATAGTAGCATGTGGCTGCACACGGAAGTTTCTAGCATGAATTATCTTATGATCCCTTTGAGCCTGGGTGGCGGTCCAAAAAAAACAGGCAAGTCCTGATAGACATCAGGTGCCTCAATCCACCCAGATGTGTGTTTAAGTTGCCACCTTAGATAAACCATTAAAATTATCAATCTCACATCTGTCATGGATATCACTCACCCAATCCACGTCTACTAGCATAGCATGGCATAATAAGCAAACGTAGAAGTAACTCCCAAAGGTTTCATAATAATACAGGTAATAGGTACTACCTCATCTACTTCCCATCCCACAATTTAATTAGATCCTAATCATGCAATGTGAGAGGATTGATCTAATGCAATAAAACATGGGTTGTAGAAAAGGTATGATCAAAGTGTTACTTGCCTTGCTGATGATCCGCGAGTCCTAGGGTTTCGAAGTAACAACGCAATCCGGGTAATCTATCGCAGACAAACAACAAGCATACAAAAAGTACTCATCTAATGCACAGGTAAAACTCGAACAAGAGAACGAACCAGGTAGTTCAACTTAAGAACTCCGGTTGCAAGAAAGAACGAAAAATAAACGGCGGAAGAAAACAACTTGGTTCTAGCAAGTTGAAACTAGGTCAAAATTTTACTGTAAAAAAAGCTTTTTCAAGTTGATTAGACGGAACGGCGGTTTCGAGACGAAACTCCAGGCGCTTGAATCACCTGATTCCGATAAACGAGCGGAAAAATAGACTAGGAAGAAGATCGGACCTGAGATCGCGATCGCGGAATAAATCCGACGAAAAGAAAAAGAAGAATGGTTAAACGAACGGACGTCGTTAACCTAGAAGAATCCGGTGATCACGTTCGTTAGGACGAACGGTCCGGCGAACGGTCCAAAGGCAACTAAATCGGAGAAGAAAACGAATCCGATCTAGGGTTTCGGAGAAGAAAACCGATCGAAAAACCGATCTAGAAAACCGGAACGGTTTAGAGAAGAAAAGAATCGGAACGATTAGAAGAAAACGATCCGAGAAAAAGAATAGATGTAGCGCGGGGCAACCTTGGCGAGGTCTCCGGTGAGGGGCTCCGGCGGCGTCGGCGTAGGGCGGCGGCGTGGGCAAGGTGCGGCGGCGCGCGGGTGTGGGGCGGCGGCGGTAAGGTGCGGCGGCGGCACGGGGTGTGGGGCGGCGGCGGCAAGGTGCGGCGGCGGCGTGGGTGTGGGGTGGCGGCGGCAAGGTGCGGCGGCGGCGCGGGTGTGGGGTGGCGGCGGCAAGGTGCGGCGGCGCGGCGGCGGTGACGCAGGGCGCGGTGTGATGCGGCGCGGCGGCGGTGCAAGGCGCGGTGTGGAGGAGGGCTTTGATTTGATGTGTTTAGAGGGGGGGTGCTTGGGTATTTATATTGGGGAGGGGAGGGGTTTACTTGGGGTAGAGGACAAGGAATTAGAATAAGAGTAGGAAAGATCTAGAAAATAAACGGAATAAGGAAAAGGGACAAGGGGGCGCCCTAGAATCCTAAAAGGATTCGGTCCTAGCAAGAGGCGGCGGCGGCCGACCGGCTCCTGGCTCGGCGCCTGGCGCCTGGGAGCGCGGCGGTAGGTGGCTTGGCTTGGGCCTTTGGCCCAAGGCGCTGCTCAATTTTTTTAAAATAGTTTCCTCGCGCAGAAAAAAAAACAAAAAGGGATCTAAACGAACTCCGAAAAATCTAAAGTAAATTTTCCCCGACTCCTAAAAATGAGCCGAACAAAATGAACTTTTCTCCGGACCTAAAATGCAATTTTTGAAAACGCGCATTTTTCCCTATCCGAATAAAATGCAAATAAACACCGGAAAGCAAAATTGATCTATTTATTATATCTTCATTTTTCCTAAATTTGGGAAAGTCATATTATTCCCTCTCTCATATATTTTGACATCGGAAAAATTATTGAAGATAAAATAAATAAATCAAATGATCCTATTTTCAAAATTCGAGAGAACTCTCAAATATGAAAATAACGAAATCTCCAACTCTCTCCGAGGGTCCTTGAGTTGCGTGAAATTTCTAGGATCAACCAAAATGCAAGAAAATATGATATGCATATGATCCAGTGTATAACATTCCAAATTGAAAATTTGGGATGTTACAAAGCCCAACTAAAAAAAAGAGAAAGGTCATAAAAAATATAAAGGCCATATAAAAATAAAAAAATGAGAGAAAAAGTGAGAAGGGACAATGCTACTATCCTTTTAACACACTTGTGCTTCAAAGTAGCACCATGATCTTCGTAGTAGAGAGTCTCTCATGTTATCACTTTCATAAACTAGTGGGAATTTTACATTATAGAACTTGGCTTGTATGTTCCAATGATGGGCTTCCTCAAATTGCCCTAGGTCTTCATGAGCAAGCAAGCTGGATGCACACCCACTAGTTTCTTTTTGAGCTTTCATATACTTATAACTCTAGTGCATCCGTTGCATGGCAATCCCTACTTACTCAAATTGATATCTATTGATGGGCATATACGCCTAGTTGATGTGAGACTATCTTCTCCCTTTTTGTCTTCTCCACAACCACCATTCTATTCCACTATAGTGCTATATCCATGGCTCACGCTCATGTATTGCGTGAAGATTGAAAAAGTTTTGAAAAAGTTAGAGTATGAAACAATTGCCTGGCTTGTCATCGGGGTTGTGCATGATTTAAATACTTTGTGTGGGGAAGATGGAGCATAGCCAGACTATATGATTTTGTAGGGATAACTTTCTTTGGCCATGTTATTTTGAGAAGACATAATTGCTTTGTTAGTATGCTTGAACTATTATTATTTTCTATGTCAATATAAACTTTTGTCTTGAATCTTTCTAATCTGAATATTCATACCACAATTAAGAAGATTTACATTGAAATTATGCCAAGTAGCACTCCGCATCAAAAGTTCTCTTTTTATCATTTACCTACTCGAGGACGAGCAGGAATTAAGCTTGGGGATGCCTGATACGTCTCCAACGTATCTATAATTTTTGATTGCTCCATGCTATATTATCTACTGTTTTGGACTATATTGGGCTTTATTTTCCACTTTTATATTATTTTTGGGACTAACCTATTAACCAGAGGCCCAGCCTAGAATTGTTGTTTTTTTTGCCTATTTCAGTGTTTCAGATAAACGGAATAACAAACGCAGTCCAAACGGAATAAAATCTTCGGGAACGTGATTTTCTCACCGAACGTGATCCAGGAGACTTGGACCCTACTGCAAGGAAGCAAAGAGGTGCTCACGAGGGTGGGGGGAGCCCCCCCTAGGGCGCGCCCCCTGCCTCGTGGGCCCCTCGGTGCTCCACCGATGTACTCCTTCCTCCTATATATACACATGTACCCCCAAACGATCAGAACAGGAGCCAAAAACCTAATTCCACCGCCGCAACTTTCTGTATCCACGAGATCCCATCTTGGGGCCTGTTCCAGAGCTCCGCCGGAAGAGGGCCGTCATCACGGAGGGCTTCTACATCATCATAGCCTCTCCGATGAAGTGTGAGTAGTTTACCTCAGACCTTCGGGTCCATAGTTAGTAGCTAGATGGCTTCTTCTCTCTCTTTGAATCTCAATACAAAGTTCTCCCCCTCTCTTGTGGAGATCTATTCGATGTAATCTTATTTTTGCGGTGTGTTTGTTGAGACCGATGAATTGTGGATTTATGATCAAGTCTATCTATGAATAATAATTGAATCTTCTATGAATTCTTTTATGTATGATTGGTTATCTTTGCAAGTCTCTTCGAATTATCCGTTTGGTTTGGCCAACTAGATTGGTAGTTCTTGCCATGGGAGAAGTGCTTAGCTTTGGGTTCGATCTTGCGGTGTCCTTACCTAGTGACAGAAGGGTCAGCAAGGCACGTATTGTATCGTTGCCATCGAGGATAACAAGATGGGGTTTATTTCATATTGCATGAATTTATCTCTCTACATCATGTCATCTTGCTTAAGGCGTTACTCTGTTTTTAACTTAATACTCTAGATGCATGCTGGATAGCGGTCGATGTGTGGAGTAATAGTAGTAGATGCAGAATCATTTCGATCTACTTGTCACGGACGTGATGCCTATATACATGATCACGCCTAGATATTCTCATAATTATGCACAATTCTATCAATTGCTCAACAGTAATTTGTTCACCCACCGTAGAATACTTATGCTCTTGAGAGAAGCCACTAGTGAAACCTATGGCCCCCGGGTCTATTCTCATCATATCAATCTCCATCACTTTTATATTGTTTTGCTATTTACTTTGCCTTTACTTTTTTACTTTGCATATTTATATCAAAAATACCAAAAATATTCTATCTATCAGATCTCACTTTCGTAAGTGACCGTGAAGGGCTTGACAACCCCTAATCGCGTTGGTTGCGAGTAGCTATTGCTTTGTGCAGGTACGAGGGACTTGAGCGTGGCCTCCTACTGGATTGATACCTTGGTTCTCAAAAACTGAGGGAAATACTTACGCTACTCTGCTGCATCATCCCTTCCTCTTTGGGGAAAACCAATGCAAGCTCAAGACATAGCACCTAGCGCCACCACTAGCCCTCGACGATGCCGGCGACGAAGCGCTTAGCTGCCGCGACCTCACTGACGCCGTCCTCACGCTAGCCGCGGACATCGTCTTCTCCGCCGTAGGTGTCCTCCGTCGCTAAGTTAGGGCACGGAAGATCGAACTGCTCGGCCTCCTCTCCCACTCCGTCTAGCAGTTCCTTGTGTGGTAAATAAAACCTCCTTTTTACAGTCTTTTTGATCCGATAGAGTCATCCTTTTCTACCACAAGTAGTTTCTGTTCACACAAGTTGGATCTATCTCATACTGCATCTCATAACATGCCTAGTATATTCATTTATGCTTCACAAAGTAGTTAGTTCGTCACTTGTACTTATTCATGGATTCATACAAATCTAGAACCAACTCTCTATCTATGAGTGAATGTCTTCGCACTATGAGGTCAATGTCTTCTAAACTGATTTATCTTCAAAATCTTCTGAGAATGCATATGACCTCTTCCCCTTCCCTCGCACCTTTAATGCTGTCATAGGTACATGTCCGTGGGAGAATCCCTTGGTTCTCATAGTCTACATTCATTTGCAGAGTTCTTACATCATCATATAAATTCTCCTAAAGCCAGTTCTTGTTTGACCAGTAGATGGAAGACTTTGACAGTGTTGAAGCCTTTCAGTCTGAACTTCATGGCAAAAGAGAAATCTGCAAGGAAGGGCGGCAGACAGCGCCGTGGGGGTACATCAACAGACCTGCCCGAAGATCTTTATGAACTGTACCAAACTGACCTGAAAGAAAGCTATGGTCGGTGCAAGACACGAATCCAATGGATTCGAAGATACTGGGCCGAGTAATGGTTCAAGTACAGGTTCGTGACCCAGGAATATGCTGAGAAGAATGCCATCAAGCGACCCTGGGGAGACATCTTGTACAAAAACCTTCAACCCAGGTCCAGGGCTGAAGCCATTGAACAAGGCTTCTATCCTTGCATGGTCCATGAACCACAGCCTGCAGCTATAGACCCATCTTCATTGCTATGGTGTCATGACGACAATCTGTTCAAGCGCAACTTCCAGTTTGCCCAAAACTCGGCCAAAGAAAACAAGAAATCGCGGGGATTAGACTTCAATCCAGGCTCCTCGTGCTGATGGCACACGCGAAGCTGAACCCAACCTTGTTGGGCCCTTCTACAACCTAGAAGGTCTCATCACGCATATTATGGTTCAAGGGACAGCTGTGGATGAACCTGCAGACGACGTTGATTCTGATGAAGCGCCTGCACCACTGAAGCCAAAGAAGCTGAAGAAACCTAAAGCTTCGAAGCCTTCCCCTGCACGAAAGGTTTCACGCGCGAAGCCTCTGTCCACTGCACCTCCTGAACACAGTGTGCATTCTGAAGATCTGTCACGCATCTCCAAGCCCTCCAAAGTGAAGATGCCCATGCAACCCACCAGCCAAGCACTCACCCATGTTGCTGTTTTGCGCAACGAGAATGACGCCATTGATCTGTCCAGCGACGACGATCTTGGCGATGACGCTCTTGAGCGCTGATCAAGAAGCAAGAGGCGGAAATCTTCAATGACCTTCCCCTCTTTGATGTTGAAATCTTAAACAAGTTCATTGATGAGTGGTTTGACAACCCAAATGTGAGCTTTGATGACCTTCAGCTTCCCATTGGCCTCAGCGTCGCCTTCCACGGAGCCATTGCCGCTGAGCTGGCTCTAGCTCAGAAGATTGTCGAGCTGAAGCATAAGATAGATTATGAAAAGGCTCAGTTCAAGAGGCATATGGCCAAGCTCAATGTTGAAGACATTCAGAACTTCCAGACTATGATGCATGAGCTCAAGGAAGCATTCTGAACGAAACGCGAAGAAGCCAATGGTTCTCGCGAGCGCATAAAGGATCTTGCTGCTAAATGTGTTCAGGGATACAATGAAGTTGAAAAGCGCAAGGCTTTGGGGCGACCAGGCATCGACCCCCGAATGGCGGCCAAGAAGAAGAAGAAGCCAGCTGTGGCAGAACCCGAAGCACCAAGGCAGGAAGTACATCCAATTGTCTTCCCAGCCAGTATGACAAGCTCGAAGCCTAAGGTCCCCACAGTGGCTTCATAACTCAAGAAAACAAGGGCGGCTGAAGTCGAAGCAAGAAAACGCAAGACCAAGACCACCACTGATGATGCTCCCCCAACCAAGAAACTAAAAACCAAGAAGAGAGACCGGGCTGCTCCCACAGAGCCCCTTAATGTCGAGCCAATCTCAGTGGCTCGTCCTGCGTCTGAATATCAAGAACGCCAAGTGATAGTTCATGAGCCTGCTTCCATAGAGGCTCCTGAAGTTGAAGACAATCCAGCTGTTGACACCACCACAGCTGAAGACATTGGTCCTCACGACAATGTTGAAGATGATGAGGTCCTTCCTCAGACCGAGCACCAGTTGGTATCATCGCCTGTGCTCACGCACAGCGAACTCATCAGCATTGGTCGTCCTCTGACGCCAACTGCTCAGGATGCATCATGGGCTGATCACCCACAACGACAAGACACCCCAAGTTCTCCCCAACCACAAGTCACCTCACCCATGCAAGATGACGATGACTTTGAGGCCATGCAAACTCCATCTCCGCAAGCGTCGCCAGCATTACACAGGCTTCGCAAAGGACCAAGGCTCCAAGTTCGTCCCACTATGCATGTGTCTGAGTCTGAAGCCAAAATGGCTGAAGATGTTCCGGCTGCATCAGCCGATGAAGAAGAAGAATCAAGAGTTGAAGTAGAAAGAGTTGCTACACCCTCGTCCCACCAAGATGTTGTTCTCAAGGAGAATGTGTCCGCCCCTCCAGCTCCTGAAGTGGAGGTTAACATTCCTGAGGCGACCACCAACATCAACACTGCAGCCAATAACGTTGTCATGGCTGAAGCTAATGTGGTGCCTGAAGCTCATGCAGTACCAGAAGTGCAAGCACCTGTAGCCACTATAGTACTGAAGCACCTGAATACAAGCACCTGAAGCCAATGTGGCCCCTTAAGGCCATGTCGACGACAATGCCAATGCTCCTGTTCCCCCTCCAAGACCTCACACCATTGAGCTGGCATTTGATCGTGGTCAGCCTGTTATGGTCCGATGGCCCATTCTGACTCCTCCACCTGCTGTGGGTCCACAATTTGACTATCATGTCGAGCACATACCTCCCGTCCAGAAGCCCAAGCCAAGACTTCCACGATTCCCAGGCACTTCAACTTCACCTAGGGTCTTCAATGTGAATGGGTTCGTGGCACATAACTCCTTTTTCAATAGTGCCAAGAACCCTTATACCAAACCTCGCATTTCATCAGATCGGTTCTGGAGCTATCAGCAGCGCAGCTACTATTCCTGCGTCTTATACAATCAAGGGCACATATTTCCACATATGCATCTCGACACTGAAGCTATAGCTGGCCTGCCCTGCCTTGAAGAAGCGTTGGATTGCTTCAGAGACACTGGACTCCTGCAGTTTGTCATAGATAAGGAACATTGGAATGAAGAGCTTTTGCTACAGTTCTATGCAACTCTTCACATTCGAGGCTACAACAGGGATCCAAAGACTTGGGTCCTTGAGTGGATGACAGGCAATGTCCATCATGAAGCCAAAGCTCTTGATATCATTGACCTCACAGGCCTGCCCACTCCTGGTGAATACTATGAGCCAGGTTGTCAACAACACCAGAATGCTTTGGAGAGCATTTTTCAGAAGCCAGAACCCAACATGAGTCAAATGCTGAGCATGATGAAGCCTTTGCCTCACGACGCTAAATACCCGTCCAAATTCTTTGTTGAAGACCTAGAGTATCTGCCTCACACCATTTACCATATCATCAGAAAGACTCTATGGCCTGTCAAAGGACATTCATCTGCAGCGAAGCTTGAAGGAGCAATGAAGACTTTGGTTTTCTATATCTTCAATGGCATCAACTTCAACGCTCAATACTTCTTCATCAGAAAGTTGGCTACATCTGGCTCTGACATTTTTGGTCTGGAGTTTTATGCTCCATGGGTAATGCGCCTTATCAAGCTTCACTCTGCAATCAACTATCAGCCATCTGCGTGCAATCATCTTGTCTTCTTGCCAGAGGTTGATCTGTTTGTTGAAGCTATTTACCCAGAGACTGCTAAGGATCCCATTTATCTTCACACAATGTTGATCACCAAAGCTTCACCCAGCCTATTGAAGGAGTTCAGGTAGTCTCTCGTGTTTTATCCCCTGGCTGGCAACACACGTGCCCCTCGTGCTCAAACTGACGCCACTGGAAGCACCATTGCGCAAAGGCCTCAAAGGCATTCTCGAGTTCTCAATGACCAAGAGCTTCTCGTCGCGCTACACCAGAAACAGGATAAGCATCTCAACTGGCTCAAGCGTCAGATGCAAAGCCTCTTGGTGGATTTCAACTGCATTCACAATCTTGCCACCAAGAATGCCTTTGTTACTCATGAAACCTGTCGGAGGTCGTGGAAGGGTTTGACTTTGCTTAGTGTTGAAGCTGATCTCCAGGACGATGGCTTCACCGAAAGATTCAAGTTTGACTCAACTCCTCCAAGGAATGCTCACTTGCGTCGGACTCCCTCACTTGAAGACTCTGACTATTCGTCCTCAGCTGGGATAGTGACTGCCAGAGTCATCAATGACCAAGATGATGCAACTTCACCTCCTCCAACCTCGGCACATGTCGACACTGCACCAAGTTCTTCTGCACCACCGGACCTCAACGACGACTCTGTTGCCTCGCCTGCACCTCATGGGAATGAGTAGGCGATCTATGTCTTCAAACCTTTTTGGTCCTTACAGACAAAAGGGGGAGAAGCATATGAGTTGATAGTCTTCAAGCGGGTCCATATGGGTGGTTGCTTTACCTTTTTCTACTTTTGCCAAGTGCTTACAACTCTTTCTTGCTTTTCGATACATCTGGTTCTTTGAGTTGTAACACTTAAACTCGATGGTCGTCTGCTACTTATTTTCTATTCTGTGATGCGATGATAAATTCCACATGTGCGATGATAACTTCCGCACTTAGGTCATTTTGTAGACGTCCATTTTTCATTATGCATGTCATTATCTTCGTTACATCATATCATGCATGATGAATTGTCATCATAAGTAGAAGAGGATCTCCACAAGTACAACCACCCATTTGCATTTGCATTCCAAGAGCAAATTACTTATATGCACATCTTCAGGGGGAGCCTTTGCTACTTATGAAGACAATGTCCTATCCTTTACAATTTCACATATTTTATTCCCCGTTGAAAACTTCAACCAGTTTGTCATCAATCACCAAAAAGGGGGAGATTGTAAGTGCATCTAGTGCCACCCCTAGTTGGTTTTGGAGTATTGACGACAAACCTGGGTGAGGGACTGATGTGTTTGTGAGAATTGCAGGATAACATAGGTAGAAGTCCCTCATTGATTCGTTTTTCCTACCAGAGATGACCCCTAAAAATGTATGAAGACATTGAAGTCAAAGGTGGGATGTGAAGACACTCACATTGAAGACTATGACAAGAGAAGACATCGTGTGAACACTATGGAGCGCGAAGACTTAGTTGTTTAGTCGTTCTTTTTCTTCTTTGTTGAGTCATAGGAACCACCATACTGTTAAGTGGGGTCCAAGTGAACCAGTCAGAATGACTGAAGTGATGCTTAACCAAAATCCTATGTCTTCGAGCGAAGATAATGAGAGCAAATCTTATCCAGAGTTGGATAAGTCAGCTTTGCTTAGAGCCCAAGTAAAGTTGTCGTGTGTGTTTGAAATCTGACCGTTGGAACACATGTCAGTTCCTTAGTGACCCAGGGTCATTTCAGACAAATCAGGTCAGGTTGCTTAGTGGCTATAAATAGCCCACCCCCTACAACCATAAATGGTTGGCTGCTCAGAGTTAGTATACAGCTTTTGTCGTTTGAGAGCAACCCACCTCGAAGCCTTTGAGAGATAATTCCTTGCGATGACAAAGCCCTAAACACCCAGAGCCAAAGCGTGTTAGGCATCACTGAAGTCTTCCTGTCTGTGTGATCTAAAGACTTATTACACTTGAGTACTGTGAATCCTCTAGCCGGTTAGGCGCCGCGTTCTGAGCGTCCAAGAGTCATTGTGGACCGCCGGTGAACCAAGTCTGTGAAGGTTTGGAAGTCTACCTTGAAGACTTACCAGAGTGATTGGGCGAGGACTGGGTGTCCTTAGCTCCAGGGGAATAAGGTGAAGACGCGATCTTCTGAGTTGAATCTCAGCCTCCCTAACTAGACGTACAGTTGTCACAGCAACTGGAACTGGTCCAACAAATCATTGTCTTCAGCGAGCCACTGGTTCTATCTTTCCCCTCTCTTTATTTACAGTTGGTCCATGTGAAGTCATTGCCTATTTGCATTATCTTTTGTCTTCACTGAGTGACTGCTTGTTCTGATTGGCTTCATACTATCTTCCAACCTGATCTATACTGCCTAGCTGCTTTTAGTCCTTGTGCTTTCACTTCATTGAATACTTGACTATGGCTTGCTTAGTGTAGTCTACCTTCCGCTGCATGGTAATAGGTTTATCTTTATTGTTTATTTTCGAAACTTCCATGTTTTTAAGACTTCCGTAAAAATCGCCTATTCACTCCCCCTCTAGTTGATCACTAGCACTTTCACAGGCCACACACCATCGAGCAAGCATATGATCGTGGTCAACTTGTTACCATCCGCTGGCCAATTCTGGTTCCTCTGCCTGCTCCCAGACCTCAATTTGCCTATCATGTGGAGCACAGGCCTCAGGTCCAGAAGCCAAAGCCAAGGCTACCACGGTTTCCAAGTACTGCAATGTCACCAGAATCGTTTAATCTGAATGGATTCAAGGCACACAACACATTCTTTGACAGTGACAAGAACCCCTACACAAGTCCAAGAATCTCCTCATATCGATTATGGAGTTATCAGCAGCGCAACTACTATTCTTGCATCTTGTACAATTAGGGGCGCATCTTCCCACATATGCGTCTTGACTGTGAAGCCATTGCTGGATTGCCTTGCCTTGAAGAAGCCCTTGACTGCTTCCGAGATGCGGGTCTGCTCAACTTTCTGACTGACAAGGACCATTGGAATGAAGAACTTCTGCTTCAATTCTATGCTACACTCCACATTCGTGGATACAACAGGGATCCGAAGACTTGGATCCTTGAGTGGATGATGGGCGATGTACATCATGAGGCTAAAGCCCAAGACATCATTGAGCTGAAAGCCCTGCCCACTCTTGGCGAATATTATGAACCAAGTTGTCAGTAACACGAGAATGCTTTGGAGAGTATTTTCCAAAAGCCAGAGCCTATCATGAGCCAAATGCTGAGCATGATGAAGCCTGTGCCACGAGATGCTGAATACCCAACGGAATTCTTTGTTGAAGACCTAGAGTATCTGCCCCGCACCATCTATCATATCATCAGGAAAACTCTATGGCATGTCAGAGGACATTCATCTGCAGCGAAGCTTGAAGGAGTAATGAAGACTTTGGTTTTCTATATCTTCAATGGCACCAGCTTCAATGCTCAAGACTTCTTCATCAGGCAGTTGGCTGCATCTGGCTCCGACATCTTTGGTCTGAAGTTCTATGCTCCATGGGTAATGCGCCTCATCAAGCTTCACTCTACTTTCAACTATCAGCCGTCTGCGCACAATCATCTCGTATTCTTGCCAGAGGTTGATCTGTCTGTTGAAGCCATTTACCTAGAGCCTGCAAAGGATCCAATTTATCTTCACAATGTTGATCGTCAAAGCTTCACCCAGCCCATTGAAGGAGTTCAGGCCGTTTCTCGTGTTTACCCCTTGGCTGGAAACACCTGTGCCCCTCGCACCCAAACTGAAGCCACTGCAAGCACCATCGCCCAAAGGCCTCGAAAGCAATCTCGTGTTCTCAATGACCGAGAGCTTCTCGTCGCCCTACATCAAAAACAGGATAAGCATCATGACTGGCTTAATCGTCAGATGCAAAGCCTCTTGGTGGACGTCAATCGCATTCGCAATCTTGCCACCAAGAATGCCTTTGTTACACATGAAACCTGTCGGAGGTCTTGGAAGAGCTTGACATTGCTTAGTGCTGAAGCTGATCTACAAGATGATGGCTTCACAGAAAGATTCAAGTTTGACTCAACTCCTCCAAGGAATTCTCACTTGCGTCAGACTCCCTCACTCGAAGACTCTGACTATTCCTCCTCAGCTGCAACCGTGAATGCCAGAGTCATAGATGATCAAGATGACGCTACTTCACCACCTCCAACTTCAGCGTGTGTCGACACTGCACCAAGTTCTTCTGCACCACCAAACCTCAATGACGACCCTGCTGCTTCGCCTACTCCTCATGGGAATGAGTAGAAGCTCTATGTCTTCAAACCTTTTTGGTCATTACTGACAAAAGGGGGAGAAGCATATGAGTTGATAGTCTTCAAGCGGGTCCATATAGGTGGTTGTTATACTTTTGCTACATTTGCCAAGTGCTTACAACTCTCGCTCTTGATACATTTGGTTCGTTTTGAGTTGTAACACTTAAACTTGATGGTCGTCTGCTACCTTTTTGACAACTATGTGATGCGATGATAAATTCCGCATGTGCGACGATAAATTCCACACGAAGTCTTTTTGCAGACGTCCATTTTTCATTATGCATGTCATTATCTTCATTATATCCTTTCATGCATGATGAATTGTCTTCATAAGTAGAAGAGGAGCTCCACGAGTACAACCTGCCATGTGCATTTGCATTCAAAAGCAAAATATTTATATGCACATCTTCAGGGGGAGCCTTTCTGCTACTTACGAAGATAATGTCTAAATCCTTTACAATTTCGCATACTTTTATTCCCGTTGAAAACTTCAACGAGTTTGTCATCAATCACCAAAAAGGGGGAGATTGTAAGCGCATCTAGTGCCACCCCTAGTTGGTTTTGGAGTATTGACGACAAACCTGGTTGATGGACTAATATGTTTGTGAGAATTGCAGGATAACACAGGTAGTAGTCCCTCATTGATTCGGTTTTCCTATCGGAGATGGCCCCTAAAAATGTATGAAGACATTGAAGACAAAGGTGGTATGTGAAGATATTCACATTGAAGACTATGACAAGAGAAGACATCGCATGAAGACTATGGAGCGCGAAGACTTAGTTATTTCGTTGTTTCCTTTTCTTCTTTGTTGAGTCATAGGAACCACCGTACTATTAAGTGGGGTCCCAGTGAACATAGTCAGAAAGACTGCAGTGATGCTTAACCAAAATCCTATGTCTTCGAGCGAAGACAATGAGAGCAAATCTTATCTAGAGTTGGATGAGTCAGCTTTACTTGTAGCCCAAGTAAAGTTGCCGCGTGTGTTTGAAATCTGACCGTTGGAACACGTGTGAGTTCCTTAGTGACCCAGGGTCATTTCAGACAAATCAGGTCGGGTTGCCTAGTGGCTATAAATAGCCCACCCCCTACGCCATAAATTTGTTGGATGCTCAGAGTTAGTGCATGACTTTTGTCATTTGAGAGCAACCCACCTCGAAGCCTTTGAGAGAGAAATCCTTGCGAGGACAAAGCCCTAAACACCAAGAGCCAAAGAGTGTTAGGCATCACTGAAGTCTTCCTGTCTGTGTGATCTGAAGACTTGTTACACTTGAGGACTGTGAATCCTCCAGCTGGTTAGGTGTCGCGTTCTGAGTATCCAAGAGTCATTGTGGATTGCCGGTGAACGAAGTTTGTGAAGGTTTGGAAGTCTACCTTGAGGACTTACCAGAGTGATTGGGAGAGGACTAGGTTTCCTTAGCTCAAGGGGAATAAGGTGAAGACACGGTCTTCTGAGTTAAATCTCAGCCTCCCTAACCAGACGTACAGTTGTCACAGAAAATGGAACTGGTCCAACAAATCATTATCTTCTACAAGCCACTGGTTTTATCCTTCCCATCTCTTTGTTTACAGTTGGTCCTTGTGAAGTCATCACCTATTTGCATTGTCTATTTGTCTTCACTGTGTGACTTCTTGTTCTGATTGGCTTCATACTATCTTCCATCCTGATCCATACTGCCTAGCTACTATTAGTCTTTGTGCTTTCACTTCATTGAATACTTGACTATGGCTTGCCTAGTGTAGTCTACCTTCTGCTGCATGTTAATAGGTTCATTTCTATCGTTCGTCTTCGAAACTTCCATGTCTTGAAGACTTTCATAAAAATCGCCTATTCACCGCCCTCTAGTCGATCACTAGCACTTTCAATTGGTATCAGAGCAAGGTACTCCCTTGTTCTGTGTGATTTGGTTTAACCACCTGGAGTTTTAGCTATGTCGACTGCAGGGATAATAAAGTCTCCGCTGCGTGCCCCATCTTCGATGGAACTGAATATCCCTACTGGAAGAATAAGATGCGCATGCATCTTGAAGCGATTGATGTTGACCTCTGGTATGTCGTCAAGAATGGCGTTCCCAAGGCTGGTGAAGGTGTCACCGCTGCTGATGTCAAGAAGTTCGTTCAACTGGATTCCACTGCCAAGAACATCATCTGTGGTCATCTGACCAAAGGGCAGTATGGCCGTGTGAGTGCTCTGGAAACATCAAAGCTAGTCTGGGATCGGCTCTCCACGGTTAACGAAGGCGTCTCAAGCCAGAGAGATCAAAGGATCAGTGTCCTTCGCAATCTCTTCAACCGCTTCTAGAGAAAGGACAATGAGAATGTTTAGCTCACGTTTGATCGACTCACTGACATCACAAATGAGCTTCAAGCTCTCGGCGCTACTGAGATCACCAAGCATGAAAACGTCAAGACACTCCTGAGATCACTTGACAGCTTGTTTGACACCCTAGCCCAGATGATTCAAGAACGCCCTGACTTCAAGAGACTCGATCCATCTGACATACTTGAATGGCTCAACACACATGAGTTTCGGCTTTATGAGAAAAGAGATATCTATGGTCCCAACTATGGCCGAACTCGCGATTTGAAGGCAAAAGTAGTTTCCTCATCTGAAGAAGAATCTGACTGCAGTTCTGATGATCCTGAAGACATTGGAAAGGAGCTTTCTATGCTTGTGAAGAAGTTCCAGAAATTCACCAAGAAGAAAGGCTTCAGAAAGTCTTCATGATCCAGCTCAAGGAATGATGAAGCTTCTGCTCATGACTACAAGAAGAGAACATGCCACAAGTGCAAAAAACCTGGTCACTACATCTCCGAGTGTCCGTAGTGGGACAATGAGAACAAGAAGAAGAAGAAGAAGAAGAAGAGCAAGGAATATGACTCTGATGACAAGAAGAAGAAGAAATACTCAAAGTCTTCCTCAAAGTCTTCATCACACAAGAAGAGCTCATCTGGCAAGACTCGTGCGTTTGTTGGCAAGGAAATGGATTCAGAGGAGGAGTGTGCTGAGGAGGCGGAGGTGGAGTCTGAGGAGGAGTCCGATTCTGGCGTTGCAAGTCTGGCTACAGCCTACGTTGCCAAGTCCATCTTCAACACTGAAGACAATGACTTTGTCACCGACGCTGATGCTAATGACAAGGACAACTCTGCTCCCACCTATTGCTTCATGGCACGCGGTGCCAAGGTAAACTCCCGCAATACTCACTATCAAACATCCAGTGAAGATGACTCTGATTGTGATTCCAAACCCAGATACAAAACACTTGCTAAAATTTCAACTGAACAACAAAAAGCTATGGAACATATTCAAAAATTGTTAGACAAAAGCTTCGAAAACGCTATGAACAACAAAAAGCTATGGAACATATTCAAAAATGCCTTAAAAGCTATGAAAATGAGTCACTTCGCGCCAAACAGATCAGTACCGCTCAGGAAGGATTTGAACCACCATGTCTTAAATGCCTTGAGCGTGATAACGCTACTTCTGTTGCTGGATGTTCTACTGCTGCTACTGTTGCAATATCTTGAACTGTTGATGTGGTAACTAACCCCTTTGCTGAGGATGCCACTGCTATTGCTGATGAAAATGCTAGGTTGAAGACATTGCTTGAAACAGGGATGTATAAAAGACTCAAAGGGCATCAGACACTATGTGATGTCCTCAAAAGGCAGATCCTGAACCTAAACCCTAGGAAAGAGGGTGTTGGGTTTGAAAGGAAAAAGAATGCTGATGGCTCTTACTGGAAACCTGAGCAGT
The DNA here is from genome assembly GCF_056163025.1 of Triticum urartu. Lineage (NCBI taxonomy): Eukaryota > Viridiplantae > Streptophyta > Magnoliopsida > Poales > Poaceae > Triticum > Triticum urartu. The sequence continues at coordinate 119,114,445 of NC_141875.1, read as the reverse complement.
ACCCCAAAACCACATGGGTTGCTGCAAAGGAACCTTCAGTGGATCCATCCACCCTTTCTGGCTTCACTTGTGCTAATCCCATCATCATTGATGAATCCTTTGATGCAAACTATAAACTGTTTAAGAATCAGAATGGTGAAGTGTTTTCCAGGTATATTGGTACTAACTGCAGGAATGGGCCACCTACGAAGAAAGTCTAGGTGCCGAAAAGAATGCTTTATGTGATAGTTATATTGTTGAATTCATTCATGATGCTACTGAAATTATTATGAGGGAGGAATATATGCTTGTAGGAGTTGCAATATGTAGCGACCAGACCTTAAACGGTCCAATCTCTGTGCTCCAGTGTCATCCCAGGATCAGTAATGCTGACACCACACAGTACTTGAAGGATTTATAACAGAGTAGCAATCACACACTTATTACATCGATGTCTCAAAAGAGAACTCATTACAATAATAATGTCTTAAGGCCATCTAAAAACGATAACAGCGGAAGGCTTGGGAGATAAGTGAGTCCATCAACTCCAATGGCATCACTGAGTATAGAACCACGACCTGAAAGCACCTTACTCGTCATCTGAAAAGTCTGCAACATGAACGTTGCAGCCCGAAACGGGTCAGCACATGGAATATGCTGGCAATGTAACACATAGAGAGTAATGAACAAATAAGGCTATACTACATGCATATTTGGCTCGTGGAAAGCTCTATGGTTACAGTTTTGCGTAAAGCCAATTTTTCCCTACTGCAAAGGAATAAGTTTTGTTTAACTATCATGGTAGTTGTTAAACATTGAGAATGGTTGACAGCATTCCCAATCCCAATTAAGCATCATCATTAAGAACCAACAAATTAATTAGAGTAACATGATGAGATTCACATGATAATCCAAGTACTAGATACTCAAGATGTCCATAACTGGGGACACGGCTAACCATGATTAGTTTATACACTCTGCAGAGGTTTGCACACTTTTCCCCACAAGACTCGATCTCCTCCGTTGGGATTCTCGCACTTCATGGTGTTTGAGAAACGGATGACCGAGACATAGTCTTTCAGAAGCGCTAGCACCTTACGATGGGTAGACCGTACCACCTACATCCCCTACATCTGCTAGTCTACCACTGTAAGAGTTCGCATGACTTGGTCAACTATGCTAGAGCCCATAGTAGCTTGTGGCTGCACACTGAAGTTTCTAGCATGAATAATCTCATGATCCCTTTGAGCCTGGGTGGCGGTCCGAAGAAAAACAGGCAATCACTGGAATACCCAGGTGCCTCAATCCACCCAGATGTGTATTTAAGTTGCCACCTTAGATAAACCATTAATTTAACAAACTCACATCTGTCATGGATTTCACTCACCCAATCCACGTCTACTAGCATCGCATGGCTTAAGAAGCAAACGTAGAAGTAACTCCCAAAGGTTTGATAATAACAGGTAATAGGTACTACCTCATCTACTTCCCAAACCCACAATTTAATTAGATCCTAAACAATGCAATGTGTGAGGGTTGATCTAATGCAGTAAAACTGGGTAATAGGAAGTATGATCAAAGTGTTACTTTCCTTGCTGATGATCTGTGAAACCTAGCGATTCGAAGTAGCAAGTGGCGCACTCCGGGTACTCTATCGCAAACAAGCAAGTATACAATAAGTACTAAACTAATGCACAGGTAAAACTCGAATAAGAGATCTAGCAAGAAAGTTCAACTTAAGAACTCCGATTGGCAAAAAGAACCAAATCGAACGAAGCAACGAAAGACAAACGGCAACAGAAAAGCTCCGTTTACTAATATGAAACTAGGGCAGTTTTTACTGAGGCAAAAAACTTGTTTGAGTTGGTTAAACAGAAAGAAGGTTTAGAGACGAAACCCCAGGTGCTTGAATCGCCTGATTCCAACAAACGAGCGAAAAGTTAAACTAAAACAAACATCGGATCAGAAATCGCGATCAGAAAAATCACGGATTTAATCCGAGAAAAAGAAAAACGACGAACAGGGTAACGAATGAATGTTCGTTAACAGGAACTAAACGACGAACGTGTTCGTTAAAACGAATGGACGAGCGAACGCTCGCTAAATAAATAAACCGGAGAAAAACTGATCTATTTAAAAACACGAAAAACTAGGGTTTTCAAAAAAACCGAAACGGCTTTTTCTCAAAAACCGGGGCGGCGGCTATCTCGGCTCGGGGCTCCGGCGGCGGCGGGTGGTGCGGGGCGGCGACTCCGACGCGGCGGCGGCTGCGGCGTGGCGGCGGCGGTAGGCGGCGCGGGCGGCGTGCAGCGGTGGCGCTGGAGGCGTGGGGCGGCGGCGGGTGTGGGTTGCAGGGGGAGGGGGGGCGGCAGCGGGGTTATAAAGGGGGGAGAGGCAACTTGGGGGAGGGGCCGGCCTCGGGAGTAGGGTCCTCCCCGGACTCGGGCGGCGGCGGTGCTGGCCGGGACTCCTGTCCCGACCCGGCGAGAGGGGCGGCGGCTGGCTGGGCCGGCCTGCTCGGCTAGGCCCTTGGCCCAGTCGGGCGCGGGGTCTCTCTCTTTTTTTTAAACAATTTCGCTGCGACTAAAAAAATTTCTAGCAAAATAAATAAAATTCTGAAAATACCAAAACAAGTTTTCGCCGTCTAAATAAAATATTTAGAACAGGATGAACATTTTCTTGGCCCTAAATCCAATTTTTGAAAACGTGCAATTTTTCCTAAATTCAAATAAAATAGCAAATAAACCAAAATAAAATCTTATTTGATTTTTTTTAAATCCTCAATATTTCTATATTTTGGGAAAGTCATTTTATTCCCACTCTCATGATTTTTATAGTAGAAATAATTGAAGATAAAATAAATAAAATCAAATGATCATATTTTCAAAATTTGAGAAAACTCAAATATGAAAATAACGAAATCCCCAACTCTCTCCGAGGGTCCTTGAGTTGCGTGAAATTTCTAGGATCAACCAAATGCAAAAATATGATATGCAATGATGACCTATTGTATAACATTCCAAATTGAAAATTTGGGATGTTACAAACCTACCCCCCTTAAGCTGAATCTCGTCCTCGAGATTCAGGTTGGCTAGAAAATAGGTGAGGGTGGTCCTTCAACAATTCTTCCTCTCGTTCCCAGGTGGCTTCACTTCCGTGTGGTGGCTCCACTGAACTTTGCAAAACTTGATAACCTTGCTGCGGGTGACTCGGCTCGCATACTCAAGAATCTTGACTAGTTTCTCCTCATAGGTCAAATCCCTGTCTAACTGAATCGCTTCCAGCGGCACTGTGTCTCTCAGCGGTATGTCAGCCATCTCTGCATGGCACTTCTTCAACTGGGAAACGTGGAACACGTCGTGCACTCCTGACAATCCTTCGGGCAATTCCAACTTGTAGGCTACTTCTCCCATACGCTCCAAAACTTTGTATGGTCCTACAAAACGTGGCGCTAATTTTCCCTCAACTCCAAAGCGCTTAACTCCTCGAAGGGGACATACTCGAAGGTAAACTCGGTCTCCGACTTCGTAAACTATCTCCTTGCGTTTTGAATCTGCATAGCGCTTCTGCCTGGACTGGGCTACCTTGAGCCTATCACGAATCAACTTTACTTTCTATACAGACTCCTTAATCAGGTCCGGTCCAAACAACTAATAGTCTCCAACTTCATCCCATGACAACAGGGTCCTGCACCTCCTTCCATACAAAGCTTCGAAAGGGGCCTTCTTCAAACTAGATTGATAACTGTTGTTATAGGAGAACTCTGCGTATGGAAAATTCTCGTCCCAGCTAGATCCGTAATCTAGCGCACAAGCTCTCAGCATATCCTCCAAAATCTGATTGACTCTCTCGGTCTGTCCATCTGTCTGCGGATGGAAAGCTGTACTGAATTCTAGCCTGGTACCTAAAGTTTCATGCAACTGATTCCAGAACTTTGAGGTAAACTGGGTTCCTCTATCTGATACAATGTTCCTTGGAACTCCATGTAGACATACGATCTTGGTCATGTATATCTTTGCTAACTTAGCACTGATATAGGTAGTCTTCATTGGAATGAAATGAGCTACCTTTGTCAAACGGTCGACTACAACCCATATCGAGTCATAGCCTGAACGAGTTCTGGGCAATCCGATGATAAAATCCATGCCTAACTTGTCCCACTTCCATTCGGGTATCGGCAATGGCTGTAGCAATCATGCTGGCTTCTGATGCTCTGCCTTTACTCTCTGACATACATCACAAACTGCTACATACTCTGCAATATCCTTCTTCATTCCGGTCCACCAGAAAATATCCTTCAAATCCAAATACATATTGGTATTTCCTGGGTGAATCGAATAGGGTGAATCATGGGCCTCTTGCAAAATTAACTTCCTGATCTCCGAATCATTAGGCACATAAACACGGTCTTCAAACCATAAGGTATCGTTCTCATCCTCACGAAATCCTTTAGCTTTTCCTTTGCTCATTTTATCCTTAATAGAGGCAATCTCCTTGTCAGTCTTCTGGGCTTCTCTGATCTTATCCATCAACATAGACTGAATCTCCAATGCGGCTACATAGCCTCTCGGAACTATTTCCAAACATAGCTTACGAAGATTTTCGGCTAACTCCCTTGGTAAATCTCCCGTCCTTAAGGTGTTGACATGGCTTTTACGGCTCAACGCGTCAGCTACTACGTTAGCCTTTCCAGGGTGAAAATGCAGTCTCATATCATAATCCTTGATGAGCTCCAACCATCTCCTTTGTCTGAGATTCAACTCCTTCTGCGTGAAAATATACTTCAAACTCTTGTGATCTGTGTACACCTCGCAATGGTTTCCAATGAGAAAATGTCTCCAAGTCTTCAATGCATGCACTACGGCTACTAACTCCAAATCATGCGTAGCATAATTCAACTCATGAGGTTTGAGCTGTCGTGAGGCATATGAGACAACTCTCCCTTCCTGCATAAGCACTGCTCCAAGTCCTCGACGTGAAGTGTCGCAATACACCTCATAATCCTTGGTCTGATCTGGCAAAATCAATAGTGGTGATGTAACCAAGCGTCTCTTCAACTCATGGAAACTAGCCTCACATTCCTCAGTCCATATGAACTTGGTATCCTTCTTCAGCAACTCCGTCATAGGTTTCGCAATCTTTGAAAAAAAATTAATGAACCTCCGGTAGTATCCTGCAAGTACAAGAAAACTCCGTATCTCTTCAACTGTTGTTGGTGCTTCCCAATTTGTCACAGTGTCAACCTTGGTGGGATCCACTTGTATACCTCTCCGGATATGACGTGTCCGAGAAATCCAACTTCCTTCAACCAAAACTCACATTTGCTAAACTTGGCATATAACTGATGTTCTCTGAGCTTACCAATTACCAAACGCAAATGCTCCTTATGCTCCTCTTCATCCTTCGAGTAGACTAGGATATCATCAATGAACACTACGACGAACTTATCCAAAAACTCCATAAACACTTTGTTCATCATGTTCATAAAATATGCAGGGGCGTTAGTCAGGCCAAATGACATAACGGTATACTCGTACAGCCCATACCTGGTGGTAAAAGCCGTATTAGGTATATCATGTTCTCGAATCTTCAAGTGATGGTATCCTGATCACAGATCGGTCTTGGAAAATACCTTAGCTCCTTGCGATCGATCAAACAGATCATTGATCATCGGTAGTGGGTACTTGTTCTTGATGGTTACTTCATTCAATCCTCGATAATCAACGACCATCCTTAACGATCCATCCTTCTTCTCTACTAGAAGTACCGGCGATCCCCAAGGCGAAGAACTTGGGCGAATATAACCTTTATCCAATAACTCCTTAATCTGCTTCTTAATCTCCTCCAAGTCCTTTGCGGGCATCCTATATGGTCTCTTAGATATTGGCCCTGTGCCTGGCAAAAGCTCAATCAAAAACTCAATATCTCTATCCGATGGCATGCCTGGCAACTCCTCTGGAAATACATCAGGGAAATCCTTCACCACTGGTACTTTCTCCTGCACAACTCCTGTTAAGCAATTTACTTGAGTCCTTTTCAGCACATGCCGAGATGCATACTTGATCCTTCTCCCTTCTGGGGTGGTAAGCAAAATTGACTTACTGGCACATTCAATGTTCCCTTCATACTTTGATAACCAATCCATGCCTAATACCACATCCAATCCTTGAGATTCCAATACTATTAGGTCTTAGGGAAATACGTTGTTACCAATCCTTAATGGTAACCGATTGATACGTCTCCAACGTATCTATAATTTTTGATTGCTCCATGCTATATTATCTACTGTTTTGGGCAATATTGGGCTTTATTATCCACTTTTATATTATTTTTGGGACTAACCTATTAACCGGAGGCCCAGCCCAGATTTGTTGTTTTATGCCTATTTCAGTGTTTCGAAGAAAAGGAATATCAAACGGAACGAAATCAACTGGAGAAGTTATTTTTGGAAGGAAAGCCACCAGATAGACTTGGACTCCACGTCAGAAGATACGGGAGCTGGCCACGAGGGTGGGGGGCACGCCCACCCCCTAGGGCGCGCCCCCTGCCTCGTGGGGCCCCTGAAGCTCCACCGACTTACTCCTTTCACCCATATATACCTACATATCCTAAAACTTCCAGAACGGAGATTAGATCAGGAGTTCCGCCGCCAGAAGCCTCCGTAGCCACCGAAAACCAATCTAGACCCGTTCTGGCACCCTGCCGGAGGGGGGAACCCTCACGGGTGGCCATCTTCATCATCCCGGTGCTCTCCATGACGAGGAGGGGGTAGTTTACCCTCAGGGCTGAGGGTATGTACCAGTAGCTATGTGTTTGATCTCTCTCTCTCTCTCGTGTTCTTCATTTGGCACGATCTTGATGTATCGCGAGCTTTGCTAATATAGTTGGATCTTATGTTTCTCCTCCCCCTCTACTCTCTTGTAATGAATTGAGTTTCCCCTTTGGAGTTATCTTATCGGATTGAGTCTTTATAGATTTGAGAACACTTGATGTATGTCTTTACGTGCGTATATGTGGTGACAATGGGATACCACGTGATTCACTTGATGTATGTTTTGGTGATCAACTTGCGGGTTCCGCCCATGAACCTATGCATAGGGGTTGGCACACGTTTTCATCGTGATTTTCCGGTAGAAACTTTGGGGCACTCTTTGACGTTCTATGTGTTGGTTGAATAGATGAATCTGAGATTGTGTGATGCATATCGTATAATCATACCCATGGATACTTGAGGTTACATTGGAGTATCTAGGTGACATTAGGGTTTTGGTTGATTTGTGTCTTAAGGTGTTATTCTAGTACGAACTCTAGGGCTGTTTGTGACACTTATAGGAATAGCCCACCGGATTGATTGGAAAGAATAACTTTGAGGTGGTTTCGTACCCTACCGTAATCTCTTTGTTCGTTCTCTGCTATTAGTGACTTTGGAGTGACTCTTGTTGCATGTTGAGGGATAGTTATGTGATCCAATTATGATATTATTGTTGAGGGAACTTACACTAGTGAAAGTATGAACCCTAGGCCTTGTTTTCTATCATTGCAATACCGTTTACACTCACTTTTACCACTTGTTACCTTGCTGTTTTTATTATTTCAGATTACAAATACCTTTATCTACTATCCATATACCACTTGTTTCACTATCTCTTCGCCGAACTAGTGCACCTATACAATTTACCATTGTATTGGGTGTGTTGGGGACACTAGAGACTCTTTGTTATTTGGTTGCAGGGTTGCTACAGAGAGACCATCTTCATCCTACGCCTCCTACGGATTGATAAACCTTAGGTCATCCACTTGAGGGAAATTTGCTACTGTCCTACAAACCTCTACACTTGGAGGCCCAACAACGTCTACAAGAAGAAGGTTGTGTAGTAGATATCATGCTCTTTTCTGGCGCCGTTGCCGGGGAGGTGAGTGCTTGAAGGTATATCTTTAGATCTTGCAATCGAGTCTTTTAATTAGTTTATTGTTTTATCACTAGTTTAGTTTATAAAGAAAATTACAAAAAAATGGAATTGAGTTTGTCTCATATGCTTCACCTTTTATTATCTTTCGTGAGTATGATGGAAAGGAAAACTGTGCTCAAGTACTAGAAGAAGAAATCTATAAAATGTTTGGCACTAAATCTTTGAATGATGAGCATGATTGCAATGTTGTTAGTATGAATTCCTTGAATACCCATGATGCTAATGATGATTGCACTAGTAATGATGAAAATGCCTCCTATAAACATGTCAATTTTTGTGGAGTGCATGTTTGCAAGTACACACCAAATAGGGAAGATAGATATTGCAAGGGGCATAAGTACTTAGAAACCAAATTGTTGCAAGAAGAGCTAGATGAATGTGCTGAAAATTTAAGATATCTTACCCATACTTGCGAACTTTGCAATGAACATGGTCATTTAAATATCAAATGCAAATTGTTTCATGACTGTATCGTGTCCAAAAATTGTGATGACTTGATTTCCCTTGCACATCATAATGAACTTAGTTTGCTCTTGGGTTATGAAGAAATGAAACGTATATCTGAGGGTATTCCAAAATTTAATCTCGATAAACTTCTTGGTTTTGATCTAGAGAATATTTATATATATTGTGCGGTGAATTGCATTGAAAATCCTTATATTGCCAATTACATAAAGAAAAGAAAACAAATAGGAGATGACGAGAATACTAATGAAAGGGAAGAGACTTCCCAATATCCTCCTATTATTTCTTATAATGAATCAGGTAACGAGGAGGAGCCTTCTATTCAACCAATCTCATTAATAAGGAGCTCCAAAAATAGGATTGAACCCACACATGAGGTGAAGAAGAAAATAAAAAGGAAGAGAGGTAACAAGTTTTGTGTTGTGAAGTTTTCAAGTTTTGGGTAAGGATTCGATGGACTATGGAATAAGGAGTGGCAAGAGCCTAAGCTTGGGGATGCCCTAGGCACCCCAAGGTAATATTCAAGGATAGCCAAGAGCCAAAGCTTGGGGATGCCCCGGAAGGCATCCCCTCTTTCGTCTTCGTTCATCGGTAACTTTACTTGGAGCTATATTTTTATTTACCACATGAGATGTGTTTTGCTTGGAGCGTCAATTTATTTTGTTAGGATTTGCTTGATGTTATTTAGAACAATGTTTTGCATCTTTTATTTCAATAAAAGTGGCATTGATAGCCTTTACTATGCCTATTCTACGAGTATACATGTTGCTGTTTGAAAACAGAAAGTTTACTGCTGTTGCAATAATTCCCTAGAAAATTCAAAATGTGATAAAATGTTGAAAATTTTTTCATATTAAGCTCTGATAAATTTACTACAGTGGGAATTTTGTTTCATAATTTTTGGAGCTAGGGAAGTATGGATGTTGTAGCATTCTTTACAGACTATCCTGTTTAGGAAGATTGCTGTTATGTTTGCATTGTTTGCATATGTTTTCTTCTTTAATGATTCTATTTGAGGATAGGACTATTAAATATGCAGAGGAATTTAGTATGCAATGTTGAATAATAATTTTAGTGATTTACTACAGTAGAGTATGATAAGATTTTTGCAATGGTTTATACTAACTTATCTCACGAGTCCTTGTTGAGTGTCGTGTGGATGAAGCTTTTGAGATTTAGGGAGACCGTGTGCCGGGGTACTGATCCACGGGCACCTATGGGACCGGCGGACCGGGTCCCTTTCGGTTTGGCGGGGGCGGAGGTCGCGCAAAGAGCGGATCGAGGCGATGCACGCGAGCGATTTACCCAGGTTCGGGCCGCAGGGATGCGTAAAACCCTACTCCTGCTTTGTGGTTTGTATTGGTTTCTTGCTCGGGAGCGCTGAATGCTACAGTACACACCAGCAGCTAGCAAGACCGAGCGTGAGTGTTCGAACCCCCCTCTACGTTGCACACGGGCCTCCTTTTATATGCTCAAGGGGTTACCGGCAGGTGGCAATGGAGGTAAAGGGCAAAAATGGAAAGGTGTTGTGGTAGGCACAGCTACCTGCTACAGTGTATCATACCTAACCCTGACGGCAGGGGACAAGGGCCTTAAATGCCCGTCTGTGTCGCCTAAACAGTGCGAAAAGGGACCGCCAGAGACGCCACCATTCGCCACGATGGCGATCTTGTCAGCGCCGCTTGCCACCGCACGCCCCTGGCTGCACAGCCTTCCGCCACGTGCGCCTGGAATGGCCCCAGAGCGACACGTTGGTGGATGAGCTGGAGCGCGGGCACGGAGAGGTGGCTTGCCGCGGCAAGCGCCTTGCCGCGGTCGTTGTCTTGTCGCCTCCGGGAGCTTGTCGCTCATCGGGTCTTGCCGGGACGTGTGGTGCGCTGCGGCAAGTTCCTTGAAATGCCTTGGGTGGCCTTCCCGGCAAGCTCCTCTTGCCAGGGTCTTGGGATGCTTTTGATAGCCTTCCCGGCAAGCTCCTCTTGCCGGGGCCTTGTCTTCTTGACTTGGATACTTTGTCCTTGAATGGCTCCAAAGGAACCACGGAGGATCTTGGCGGTCGCCCGGCAAGCCTTGCCGCGGGATGCTGCGACAGCCCGTGCACAAGTTCGGGATACTAGGGTACCCCTACTCTTGTACACCGACACCGTGATATGAGAGGAATTAAGGAGACACAAAAGCTCAAGCTTGGGGATGCCCAAGGCATCCCAATATAATATTTCAAGAAGTCTCAAGCGTCTAAGATTGGGGATGCCCCGGTTGGCATCCCACCTTTCTTCTTCAACAACTATCGGTTAGTTTCGGTTGATCCTAAGTTTTTGCTTCTTCACATGATGTTTGCCATTCTTAGAATGTCATTTTATTTTGCTTTGCTTGATGTTTGAATAAAATACCAAGATCTGAAATTCTTAAATGTTAGAGAGTCTTCACATAGTTGCATAATTATTCGACTACTCATTGATCTTCACTTATATCTTTCGGAGTAGTTTGTTGTTTGCTCTAGTGCTTCACTTATATCTTTTAGAGCATGGTGGTAGTTTTATTTTGAAGAAATAGATGAACTCTCATGCTTCACTTATATTATTTTGAGAGTCTTAAATAGCATGGTAATTTGCTTAAAATCCTAATATGCTAGGTATACAAGATTAATAATAAAACTTTCTTATGAGTGTGTTGAATACTATGAGAAGTTTGATACTTGATAATTGTTTTGAGATATGGAGATGGTGATATTAGAGTCATGCTAGTTCAGTACTTGTGAATTTGAGAAATACTTGTGTTGAAGTTTGTGATTCCCGTAGCATGCACATATGGTGAACCGTTATGTGATGAAGTCGGAGTGTGTTTTATTTATTGATTGTCTTCCTTATGAGTGGCGGTCGGGGACGAGCGATGGTCTTCTCCTACCAATCTATCCCGCTAGGAGCATGCGCGTAATACTTTGCTTTGATAACTTGTAGATTTTTGAAATAAGTATATGAGTTCTTTATGACTAATGCTGAGTCCATGGATTATACGCACTTTCTTTCCTTCCACCATTGCTAGCCTCTCTAGTACCGTGCAACTTTCGCCGGTACCATAAACCCACCATTTACCTTCCTCAAAACAGCCACCATACCTACCTATTATGGCATTTCCATAGCCATTCCGAGACATATTGCCATGCAACTTTCCACCGTTCCGTTTATTATGACACGCTTCATCATTGTCATATTGCTTTGCATGATCATGTAGTTGACATCGTATTTGTGGCAAAGCCACCATTCATAATTCTTTCATACATGTCACTCATGAGTCATTGCACATCCCGGTACACCGCCGGAGGCATTCATATAGAGTCATATCTTGTTCTAAGTATCGAGTTGTAATTCTTGAGTTGTAAGTAAATAAAAGTGTGATGATCATCATTATTAGAGCATTGTCCCGGTGAGGAAAGGATGATGGAGACTATGGTTCCCCCATAAGTCGGGATGAGACTCCAAAATAAATAAATAAAAGAGGCCGAAGAAGCCCAAATAAAAAGAGGCCATAAAAAGGAGAAGGCCCAAATAAAAAAATAAAAATAAAAAAGAGAGAGAAAAAGAGAGAAGGGGCAATGCTACTATCCTTTTACCACACTTGTGCTTCAAAGTAGCACCATGATATTCATGATAGAGAGTCTCCTATGTTGTCACTTCCATATACTAGTGGGAATCTTTCATTATAGAACTTGGCTTGTATATTCCAATGATGGGCTTCCTCAAAATGCCCTAGGTCTTCATGAGCAAGCAAGTTGGATGCACACCCAGTTAGTTTCTTTTGAGCTTTCAGAAATTTATAGCTCTAGTGCATCCGTTGCATGGCAATCCCTACTCACTCACATTGATATCTATCGATGGGCATCTCCATAGCCCGTTGATACGCCTACTCGATGTGAGACTATCTTCTCCTTTTTGTCTCCCCCACAACCACCGTTCTATTCCACCTATAGTGCTATGTCGATGGCTCGCACTCATGTATTGCGTGAAGATTGAAAAAGTATGAGAACATCAAAAGTATGAAACAATTGCTTGGCTTGTCATCGGGGTTGTGCATGATTTAAATATTTTGTGTGGTGAAGATAGAGCATAGCCAGACTATATGATTTTGTAGGGATAACTTTCTTTGGCCATGTTATTTTGAGAAGACATAATTGCTTAGTTAGTATGCTTGAAGTATTATTATTTTTATGTCAATATGAACTTTTGTCTTGAATCATATGGATCTGAATATTCATACCACAATTAAGAAGAATTACATTGAAATTATGCCAAGTAGCACTCCGCATCAAAAATTCTTTTTTATCATTTACCTACTCAAGGACGAGCAGGAATTAAGCTTGAGGATGCTTGATACGTCTGAAACGTATCTATAATTTTTTATTGCTCCATGCTATATTATCTACTGTTTTGGGAAATATTGGGCTTTATTATCCACTTCTATATTATTTTTGGGACTAACCTATTAACTGGAGGCCCAGCCTAGATTTGCTGTTTTATGCCTATTTCAGTGTTTCGAAGAAAAGGAATATCAAATGGAGTCGAAACGGAACGAAATCAACTAGAGAAGTTATTTTTGGAAGGAAAGCCACCAAATAGACTTGGACTCTACGTCAGAAGATACCGGAGCTGGCCACGAGGGTGGGGGCGCGCCCACCCCCCTAGGGCGCGCCCCTGCCACGTGGGGCCCCCGAAGCTCCACCGACGTACTCCTTTCACCCATATATACCTACGTATCCTAAAACTTCCAGAACGGAGATTAGATCGGGAGTTCCACCGCCAGAAGCCTCCGTAGCCACCGAAAACCAATCTAGACCCGTTCCGGCACCCTGCCGGAGGGGGGAACCCTCACCAGTGGCCATCTTCATCATCCCGGTGTTCTCCATGACGAGGAGGGAGTAGTTTACCCTCGGGGCTGAGGGTATGTACCAGTAGCTATGTGTTTGATCTCTCTCTTGTGTTCTTGATTTGGCACGATCTTGATGTATCGCGAGCTTTGCTATTATAGTTGGATCTTATGTTTCTCCTCCCCCTCTACTCTCTTGTAATGAGTTGAGTTTCCCCTTTGGAGTTATCTTATCGGATTGAGTCTTTATAGATTTGAGAACACTTGATGTATGTCTTGCCGTGCGTATCTGTGGTGACAATGGGATACCACGTGATTCACTTGATGTATGTTTTGGTGATCAACTTGCGGGTTCCGCCCATGAACCTATGCATAGGGGTTGGCACACGTTTTCGTCGTGATTCTCCGGTAGAAACTTTTGGGCACTCTTTGAGGTTCTATGTGTTGGTTGAATAGATGAATCTGAGATTGTGTGATGCATATCGTATAATCATACCCACGGATACTTGAGGTGACATTGGAGTATCTAGGTGACATTAGGGTTTTGTTTGATTTGTGTCTTAAGGTGTTATTCTTGTACAAACTCTAGGGCTGTTTGTGACACTTATAGGAATAGCCCACCGGATTGATTGGAAAGAATAACTATGAGGTGGTTTCGTACCCTACCATAATCTCTTCGTTCGTTCTCCGCTATTAGTGACTTTGGAGTGACTCTTTGTTGCATGTTGAGGGATAGTTATGTGATCCAATTATGATATTATTGTTGAGGGAACTTACACTAGTGAAAGTATGAACCCTAGGCCTTGTTTTCTATCATTGCAATACCGTTTACGCTCACTTTTACCACTTGTTACCTTGCTATTTTTATTATTTCAGATTACAAATACCTTTATCTACTATCCATATACCACTTGTTTCACTATCTCTTTGTCGGATTTCGGGTTCCGGCAGACCCTGGAGGTTCGAACACTGGGGTGCGCGCGGAGATTTCGCCTTCTACCTACCTGCACCCCTCCGCCTCGCTAAGATCTAAGCTATGGAAAGAACAGCACAAGAGACACAGGGTTTATACTGGTTTGGGACACCGTTGTGGTGTAATACCCTACTCCAGTGTGTGGTGTGGTGGATTGCCTCTTGGGCTGATGATGATGAGCAATACAAGAACAGCCTCGTGAGGGTCTGTTCGTGGCTGAGGGGATGAACTGCCAGGAGGAGTTCAGTCACCCTTCTCTCTCTCTCTCTCTTCTTGATTCTCTCTCCGATTTCGATCTTAGCTAGTTTCTCTCTTGGCTTCTAGATTCTCCCTTCTTGATTCTGATCTTTCTCCGATCTCCCCTACCCTGTGGGTGGCTAGTCCTATTTATAGGCAAAGGCCCTGGGCCTTTTCCCAAATATTGAGCGGGAAGGGCGCCAACAATTGGCCATTTTGAAGGGGAACATCTGGTACCCTTATCCTGACTAAAGTTGGTCCTCGCCTGCCAAAGGCTCTGGTGGTGACGCTGGCTTGGGCTCCACAATGACTTCCTCCCTGCCGTTGGGCTGGTCTTGGTCTCGTTGCACCGAAACAGGTGCCTTTGCTTGATGCTCTCGCCTACGCTTGCTCCCTTTGCACCAAAGAGGAAAGGAGGACACTGCGCGGCTGGCGCCCGCCTGGCGCCTTTGGTCGTCATGGCTTGCGTCACGGGCACCTCGTGAGGTACCCCGCCTTGATCTCTCCGCCTCCTCGTGAGCCAGCCTGATGAGGCCGTGCCTGAGGAAGCTCCGTGTCGTCCGCCCCGCGAGGCTTGGCCCCTCGCGAGGGTCTTGGGTCTGTGTTGATGAAGATGGGCCGTGCTGGGCCCCCCTTTGAGCCACGCCGTAGGCCGCAGGCAGGCAAGTCTGGGGACCCCCATTCCCAGAACGCCGACACTCTTCGCCGAACTAGTGCACCTATACAATTTACCATTGTATTGGGTGTGTTGGGGACACAAGAGACTCTTTGTTATTTGGTTCCAGGGTTGCTAGAGAGAGACCATCTTCATCCTATGCCTCATACGGATTGATAAACCTTAGGTCATCCACTTGAGGGAAATTTGCTACTGTCCTACAAACCTCTGCACTTGGAGGCCCAACAACGTCTACAAGAAGAAGGTTGTGTAGTAGATATCACCGATCACACCATAGTCTAGCCATATACTCTGCTCCAGGCGAGATTACTAACATGGGTGACCTAAAGGCTTGGGTTGGCAGTTTGTACTTATCCACAAATCCCATTGATATGTATGAATGTGATGCAGCAGTATCAAAAAGAACGAGTGCAGTAAATGACTTAACCAAAAACTTACCTATTACTGCATCGGGCTGGGCTTCAACTTCCTCCAAATTTGTGTGGTTCACCTGTCCCCTATTGAAAAGGTTCGGCTTCTTCCCAGAGCTTCCATCGCCATTTCCATTTTGGGCTTCAGGACATTCATTGGCATAATGTCCGGTCTTCTTGGCTGGGGTTGATGGGTTGGTGCGATTATGGCCGTTGCTTCCTCCATTCCCATTACCATTCTTAGTGCCATTGTGATTGTGCGAGCTACCTCCTCCATGGGTCTGCTGAAAATGTACCCTAGGGGTAAATCGTGGTTTCTGTTGAGCTCCAGAATTGTACTTCCCTTGTCCATACTTCCTCTTGCGGTTCTCAATTTGCTGCTGATTCCCTTCAATCATGAGAGCACGATCTACCAACTCTTGGTAGTTGTTGAAGGTTGCTACCATCAACTGCATGCTCAACTCATCATTCAGTCCTTCCAGAAACTTCTCCTGCTTAGCTGCATCCGTAGCTACGTCATCTGGGGCATAACGTGCTAGCTTACTAAAGTCCTCCACATACTGGCCAACTGTCCTTCCTCCTTGGCGCAAATTGTGAAACTCTCACTTCTTTAGGGCCATAGCTCCTGCTGAAACATGGGCAGTATGGAAAGCCTGCTGGAACTGGTCCCATGTGACAGTGTCGACAGGGAAGGTGGCTGTGAAATTTTCCCACCATGATGTTGCGGGTCCTTCAAGCTGGTGCGCGGCAAACTTCACTTTCTCTGCATCTGTGCATCCTGCCGTGGTCAACTCCCTTGCTGTCTTGCGGAGCCAATCGTCTGCTACTATCAGCTCGGTGCTACTGGAAAACATCGGCGGATTCAGCCTAAGAAAACGGGCTAAGTGATCAACAGGTGGTGCTGGTGGTGGGTTGTTGTTGTTGTTCCCCTGGTTCTCATTCTGGACTAACAACTGCATCAATGTGTTCTGCTGCTGGATCAACTTGGTGAGCTCCGGTGGAAACGTAAATCCGGGGTCACGTCTTGGAGGCATCTGAGGGTTTAGAAAAGATGAGATTAAGAATAGAAGGGGTCTAGAGAGAAAACACTGCCCATATGCACATGAGGCAAAAGCAAACAATTCACTTCATTCAATCAAACAAGGGCATACAATCGATCTAACTATCACAAAAGTGCTCGGACTACTATATTTACATGGTGGACTACTACTACTGTTGGGGTGGTCTACTAGAAATATTCTTCGGTTGCAGACTCCATGATAGCTGCTCCAGCTTCATCAACATAGTCATCATCGCTATCATCTGGATCTGAGTCGGTGTCGTCGATGATTATGTAGTCTTCCGGGCGAATCTCCTTGGGTTCTTCGTCTTCTTCTACTGGTGTAGGGTCTCCCATAAATATTCCAATCTTCTTGATCAGATCGTCATTCTTCTCCACTTGTACTTCAATTTCCTCTTCATAATCTTCACGTGTAGCCTTGAGTTCTTCCTCCATTTCCTTGATTCTTGTCTTCGCCTTCTTTGGATCTATCATGTCGGCGCACATCTGGTTCTCCTGACGTCGAATGTGTTGGTTTAACTCCTGGATGAAAGCTGCGATTGATCTATCCTTCTTGGTGCTGATCATCTCCCATTGCTCATCTCGGCGCCCACAAATCTGGTGGATAGTATCCTTGAGATCATTGTAGTAAACTTCTCCAATGCGTCCCATGGCGATGTGAGCTGCCATGCTCTTTCCTAGACTCCAGGTTGGTGCATCAAAGGAAAACTCTATGGGCTCAGTGACTGGTATGAACGTCCTTCCTAGAACTTGAACTTGAATCATCTAGCGCTCTTCTTCAGGTAATGTGGCATTGTAGGTTCCGGTGAAGCTTGGTACTCCTATGTTCAGGTATCTTGTGACTTCCTTCAAATGACGTCCAAAGGGTGTATCTTCATCCGGTTGCGTGAACTTATTCCTTGCATCTGCCATCCTAAAAGAGTAGAAAAATGAGAGGTTAGAATGAGAAGAGTGAGTAGTGATCTAGGGCTTTAGCTTAGTGGTCGTGTCCTACAGTCAGCGTGTGCTCTGATACCATCTTGTAGCGACCAGACCTCAAACGGTCCAATCTCTGTGCTCCGGTGTCATCCCTGGATCAGTAATGCTGACACCACACAGTACTTGAAGGATTTATAACAGAGTAGAAATCACACACTTTTTTTATAGAAATAGCAATCACACACTTATTACATCAATGTCTCAAAAGAGAACTTATTACAATAATAATGGCTTAAGGCCATCTAAAAACGATAACAGCGGAAGGCTTGAAAGATAAGTGAGTCCATCAACTCTAACGGCATCACTGAGTATAGAACCACGACCTAAAAGCACCTTACTCGTCGTCTGAAAAGTCTGCAACATGAACGTTGCAGCTTGAAACGGGTCAGCACATGGAATATGCTGGCAATGTAACACATAGAGAGTAATGAACAAATAAGGCTATACTACATGCATATTTGGCTGGTGGAAAGCTCTATGGTTATAGTTTTGCATAAAGCCAATTTTTCCCTACTGCAAAGGAATAAGTTTTGTTTAACTATCATGGTAGTTGTTAAACATTGAGAATGGTTGACAGCATTCCCAATTAAGCATCATCATTAAGAACCAACAAATTAATTAGTGTAGCATGATGAGATTCACATGATAATCCAAGTACTAGATACTCAAGATGTCCATAACCAGGGACACGGCTAACCATGATTAGTTTATACACTCTGCAGAGGTTTGCGCACTTTTCCCCACAAGACTCGATCTCCTCCGTTGGGATTCTCGCACTTCATGGTGTTTGAGAAACGGATGACCGAGACATAGTCTTTCAGAAGCGCTAGCACCTTACGATGGGTAGACCGTACCACCTAAATCCCCTACATCTGCTAGTGTACCACTGTAAGAGTTCACACGACTTAGTCAACTATGCTAGAGCCCATAGTAGCTTGTGGCTGCACACAGAAGTTTCTAGCATGAATAATCTCATGATCCCTTTGAGCCTGGGTGGCGGTCCGAAGAAAAACAGGCAATCGCTGGAATACCCAGGTGCCTCAATCCACCCAGATGTGTATTTAAGTTGCCACCTTAGATAAACCATTAATTTAACAAACTCACATCTGTCATGGATTTCACTCACCCAATCCACGTCTACTAGCATAGCATGGCATAAGAAGCAAACGTAGAAGTAACTCCCAAAGGTTTGATAATAACAGGTAATAGGTACTACCTCATCTACTTCCCAAACCCACAATTTAATTAGATCCTAAACAATGCAATGTGTAAGGGTTGATCTAATGCAGTAAAACTGGGTAATAGGAAGTATGATCAAGGTGTTACTTGCCTTGCTGATGATCCGTGAAACCTAGCGATTCGAAGTAGCAAGCGGCGCACTCCGAGTACTCTATCGCAAACAAACAAGCATACAATAAGTACTCAACTAATGCACATGTAAAACTCGAATAAGAGATCTAACCAGAAAGTTCAACTCAAGAACTCCAGTTGGCAAAAAGAACCAAATCGAACGAAGCAATGAAAGACAAACGGCAAAAGAAAAGCTCCGTTTACTAATCCGAAACTAGGGCAATTTTTACTGAGGCAAATACTTGTTTGAGTTGGTTAAACGGAAAGAGGGTTTCGAGACGAAACCCCAGGCGCTTGAATCGCCTGACTCCAACAAACGAGCAAAAAATTAAACTAAAATGAACATCAAATCAGAAATCGCGATCAGAAAAATCGCGGATTTAATCTGAGAAAAAGAAAAACGATGAACATGTTAACGAACAAACGTTCGTTAACAGGAACTAAATGATGAACATGTTCGTTAAAACGAACGGGCGAGCGAACGCTCGCTAAATAAATAAACCGGAGAAAACCCGATCTACTTAAAAAAACGAAAAACTAGGGTTTTCAAAAAAATGAAACGACTTTTTCTCAAAAACCGGGGCGGCGGCTACCTCGGCTCGGGGCTTCGACGAGGTTCCGGCGGGTGGTGCGGGGCGGCGGGGCGGCGGCGGCGCTGGAGGCATGGGGCGGCGGCGGCGGGTGTGGGCTGCAGGGGGGCGACGGTGGGGTTATAAAGGGGGGAGAGGTGACTTGGGGGAGGGGTCGGCCTCGGGAGGCGGTCCTCCCCGGACTCGGGCAACGGCGGCGCTGGTCGGGACTCGTGTCCCGACCCGACGAAAGGGGCGGCGGCTGGCTGGTCCGGCCTGCTTGGCTGGGCCCTTGGCCCAGTCGGGCGTGGGGTCTCTCTTTTTTTTTAGCAATTTCGCTGCGACTAAAAAAATTTCTAGCAAAATAAATAAAATTCTAAAAATGCCAAAACAAGTTTTCACCGTCTAAATAAAATATTTAGAATAGGATGAATATTTTCTTGGCCCTAAATGCAATTTTTGAAAAAGTGCAATTTTTCCTAAATTCAAATAAAATAGCAAATAAACCAAAATAAAATCTTATTTGATTTTTTTATTAAATCATCAATATTTCTATATTTTTGGAAAGTCATTTTATTCCCACTCTCATGATTTTTATAGTAGAAATAATTGAAGATAAAATAAATAAAATCAAATGATCATATTTTCAAAATTTGAGAAAACTCAAATATGAAAATAACGAAATCCCCAACTCTCTCCGAGGGTCCTTGAGTTGCGTGAAATTTCTAGGATCAACCAAATGCAAAAATATGATATGCAATGATGATCTATTGTATAACATTCCAAATTGAAAATTTGGGATGTTACACAATAATATCAAGTTTCCTCTCTATGTGCTTAAAATCCGGAAGTTATGCTTGTTTTACCTTCCTATGCAAGTTGATTCTTGTTTCCATAAGTTGTTTTCTCACAAAATCCCTATGCATAGGAAGTAGGTTAGACTTAAATGTGCTAGTCATATTCTTCATGATGCTCTCTTTATGTTAGAATTCTTATCTTTTATGTGAGCATCATTCAAATCATCATGCCAAGCTAGGGGCGTTAAGCGATATCGCTTGTTGGGAGGGAACCCAACTTTATTTTTGTTCTTTGATTTTTGCTCCGGTTTAGTAATAAATAATTCATCTAGCCTCTGTTTAGATGTGGTTTTATGCTTTTAATTAGTGTTTTTCCAAGTAAATCCTTTAGGATCTTCTTGGGTGATTGTTGTTTGATCTTGCTGATAAAAACAGAAAGTATGCGCTCAAAAAAATAATTTTAATTTCTTACCAGAGAGCGATAAAATACCAATTCCAACTGCAGTAGATCATTATACAAATTGCCTAGGACTTCCTAATTTCTCAGGATTTTTGGAGTTACCGAAGTATTCAAGAGTTACAGATTACTACACGTTGTTCTGTTTTTGACAAATTCTGTGTTCATTGTGTTGTTTGCTTATTTTGATGAATCTATGAGTATTATAGGAGGGCATAAACCATAGATAAGTTAGAATATAGTATATATTACACCAATATGAATTTAAAATGAGTTCACAACAGTACCTAAGTGGTGATTTATTTTCTTATACTAACGGAGCTCATGAGTTTTCTGTTAAGTTTTGTGTTGTGAAGTTTTCAAGTTTTGGGTAAAGATTCGATGGACTATGGAATAAGGGGTGGCAAGAGACTAAGCTTGGGGATGCCAAAGGCACCCCAAGGTAATATTCAAGGATAACCAAGATCCTAAGCTTGGGGATGCCCCGGAAGGCATCCCCTCTTTCGTCTTCGTTCATCGGTAACTTTACTTGGAGCTATATTTTTATTCACCACATGATATGTGTTTTGCTTGGAGCGTCATTTTATTTTATTTTGCTTTGCTTGCTGTTTGAATAAAATACCAAGATCTGAAATTCTTAAATGTTAGAGAGTCTTCACATAGTTTCATAATTATTCGACTACTCATTGATCTTCACTTATATCTTTCAGAGTAGTTTGTCATTTGCTCTAGTACTTCACTTATATCCTTTTAGAGCACGACGGTGGTTTTATTTTGAAGAAATAGATGAACTCTCATGCTTCACTTATATCATTTTGAGAGTCTCTAAAAAGCATGGTAGTTTGCTTTGGTTATGAATTTAGTCCTAATATGATGGGCATCCAAGAGGGATATAATAAAAACTTTCATATAAAGTGCATTGAATACTATGAGAAGTTTCATACTTGATGATTGTTTTGAGATATGAGGATGGTAATATTAGAGTCATGCTAGTGAGTAGTTGTGAATTTGAGAAATACTTGTGTTAAAGTTTGTGATTCCCGTAGCATGCACGTATGGTGAACCGTTATGTGATGAAGTCGGAGCATGATTTATTTATTGATTCTCTTCCTTATGAGTGGCGGTCGGGGACGAGCGATGGTCCTTTCCTACCAATCTATCCCCCTAGGAGCATACGCGTAGTACTTTGTTTCGATAACTAATAGATTTTTGCAATAAGTATGTGAGTTCTTTATGACTAATGTTGAGTCCATGGATTATACGCACTCTCACCCTTCCACCATTGCTAGCCTCTCTAGTACCGCACAACTTTCGCCGGTACCATAAACCCACCATATACCTTCCACAAAACAGCCACCATACCTACCTATTATGGCATTTCCATAGCCATTCCGAGATATATTGCCATGCAACTTTCCACCGTTCTGTTTATTATGACACGATTCATCATTGTCATATTGCTTTGCATGATCATGTAGTTGACATTATATTTGTGGCAAAGCCACCATTCATAATTCTTTCATACATGTCACTCATGAGTCATTGCACATCCCGGTACACCCCAGAGGCATTCACATAGAGTCATATTTTGTTCTAAGTATTGAGTTGTAATTCTTGAGTTGTAAGTAAATAAAGTGTGATGATCATCATTATTAGAGCATTGTCCCAAGTGAGGAAAGGATGATGGAGACTATGATTCCCCCACAAGTCGGGATGAGACTCCGGACGAAAAAAATAAGAAGAAGAGAAAGGCCATAAAAAGTAGAAGGCCCAAAAAATGAGAGAAAAAGAGAAGGGACAATGCTACTATCCTTTTTCCACACTTGTGATTCAAAGTAGCACCATGATCTTCATGATAGAGAGTCTCCTATGATATCACTTTCATATACTAGTGGGAATTTTTCATTATAGAACTTGGCTTGTATATTCCAATGACGGGCTTCCTCAAAATGCCCTAGGTCTTCCTGAGCAAGCGAGTTGTATGCACACCCACTTAGTTTCTTTTGTTGAGCTTTCATATACTTATAGCTCTAGTGCATCCGTTGCATGGCAATCCCTACTCACTCACATTGATATCTATTGATGGGAATCTCCATAGCCCGTTGATACGCCTAGTTGATGTGAGACTACATTCTCCTTTTTTGTCTTCTCCGCAACCACCATTCTATTCCACATATAGTGCTATGTCCATGGCTCACGCTCATGTATTGCGTGAAGATTGAAAAAGTTTGAGAACATCAAAAGTATGAAACAATTGCTTGGCTTGTCAACGTGGTTGTGCATGATTTAATTATTTTGTGTGGTGAAGATAGAGCATAGCCAGACTATATGATTTTGTAGGGATAGCTTTCTTTGGCCATGTTATTTTGAGAAGACATGATTGCTTTTTTAGTATGCTTGAAGTATTATTGTTTTTATGTCAATATTAAACTTTTGTCTTGAATCTTATGGATCTGAATATTCTTGCCACAATAAAGAGAACTACGTGGATAAATATGTTAGGTCGCATTCCACATCAAAAATTCTGTTTTTATCATTTACCTACTCGAGGACGAGCAGGAATTAAGCTTGGGGATGCTTGATACGTCTCCAACGTATCTATAATTTTTGATTGTTCCATGCTATTATATTATCAACCTTGGATGTTTTATATGCATTTATATGCTATTTTATATGATTTTTGGGACTAACCTATTAACCTAGAGCCTAGTGCCAGTTTATGTTTTTTCCTTGTTTTAGAGTATCGCAGAAAAGGAAAATCAAACGGAGTCCAATTGACCTGAAACTTCCCGGAACTTATTTTTGGAACGGAAGCAATCTAGGAGACTTGGAGTAGATGTCAGTGAAGCTTCGAGGGAGGCACGAGGCAAGGAGGCGCGCCCCCCACCCTCGTGGGCCCCTCGTGGCTCCCCTGACCGACTTCTTTCGCCTATATATGTCCATATACCCTAAAAACATCAGGGAGCAGAATAGATCGGGAGTTCTGCCGCCAGAAGCCTCCGTAGCCACCAAAAACCAATCTAGGCCCGTTCTGGCACCCTGCCGAAGGGGGAATCCCTCTCCGGTGGCCATCTTCATCATCCCGGCGCTCTACATGACGAGGAGGGAGTAGTTCACCCTCGGGGCTGAGGGTATGTACTAGTAGCTATGTGTTTGATCGCTCTCTCTCTCGTGTTCTTGAGGTGGTATGATCTTGATGTATCGCGAGCTTTGCTATTATAGTTGGATCTTATGATGTTTCTCCCCCTCTACTCTCTTGTAATGGATTGAGTTTTCCCTTTGAAGTTATCTTATCGGATTGAGTCTTTAAGGATTTGAGAACACTTGATGTATGTCTTGCATGTGCTTATCTGTGGTGACAATGGGATATCACGTGATCCACTTGATGTATGTTTTGGTGATCAACTTGCGAGTTCCGTGACCTCGTGAACTTATGCATAGGGGTTGGCACACGTTTTCGTCTTGACTCTCCGGTAGAAACTTTGGGGCATTCTTTCAAGTTCTTTGTGTTGTTTGAATAGATGAATCTGAGATTGTGTGATGCATATCGTATAATCATACCCACGGATACTTGAGGTGACATTGGAGTATCTAGGTGACATTAGGGTTTCGGTTGATTTGTGTATTAAGGTGTTATTCTAGTATGAAATATATGATAGATCGAACGGAAAGAATAGCTTTGTGTTATTTTACTACGGACTCTTGAATAGATCAGTCAGAATGGATAACTTTGAGGTGGTTTCGTACCCTACAATAATCTCTTCGTTTGTTCTCCGCTATAAGTGACTTTGGAGTGACTCTTTGTTGCATGTTGAGGGATAGTTATATGATCCAATTATGTTATTATTGTTGAGAGAACTTGCACTAGTGAAAGTATGAACCCTAGGCCTTGTTTCCTAGCATTGCAATACCGTTTGTGCTCACTTTTACCACTTGCTACCTTTCTGTTTTTATATTTTCAGATTACAAAAACCATTATCTACTATCCGTATTGCACTTGTATCACCATCTCTTCGCCGAACTAGTGCACCTATACAATTTACCATTGTATTGGGTGTGTTGGGGACACAAGAGACTCTTTGTTATTTGGTTGCAGGGATGTTTGAGAGAGACCATCTTCATCCTACGCCTCCCACGGGTTGATAAACCTTAGGTCATCCACTTGAGGGAAATTTGCTACTATCCTACAAACCTCTGCACTTGGAAGCCCAACAATGTCTACAAGAAGAAGGTTGTGTAGTAGACATCAAAACACCGTTCCGTTTTTGTTTCTGTTTCCACATAAAAAATACCATTTCCACTTCCATTTTGCAAATTTCCGTTTCCATTTTCATATTTCCTCTCTGTTTCCATTTTTCCTCCGAAAAAATGGAAAGTTTTCACTCCATTATCATCCCTAACTGGAAGTGGAACTGCCCCAAGTATTTGGTGGAGAAGAAGGATGGAAAAGTGAAAGGTATATTTGATATACATGTTATTGATGTGTACCTTACTAATGCTCGAAGTAGCGCTTGGGTATTTGATACTAGTTCTGTTGCTAATATTTGCAACTTGAAACAGGGGCTACAGATTAAGCTAAGACTGGCTAAGGACGAGGTGACGATGCACCTGGGAAATGGTTCCAAATTCGATGTGATCGCCGTCAGCACACTACCTCTACATCTACCTTCGGGATTAGTTTTAGACCTGAATAATTGTTATTTGGTGCCAGCGTTAAGCATTAACATTATATCTGCATCTTGTTTGATGCGAGACGGTTATTCATTTAAATCAGAGAATAATGGTTTTTCTATTTATATG
Source organism: Triticum urartu (assembly GCF_056163025.1). Classification (NCBI taxonomy): domain Eukaryota; kingdom Viridiplantae; phylum Streptophyta; class Magnoliopsida; order Poales; family Poaceae; genus Triticum; species Triticum urartu. The sequence goes on along the minus strand of NC_141875.1, from coordinate 119,088,867 downwards.
AAAAATATCTTTTATGGTCATGCACCCTTGATGAGTGGCCTATTTTTACTGAATCTTGAAAGTAGTGATACACATGTTCGTAGTATTGAAGCCAAAAGATATAAGTTTAATAATGATAGTGCAACTTATTTGTGGCACTGCTGTTTAGGTCATATTGGTGTAAAGCGCATGAAGAAACTCCATGCTGATGGGCTTTTGGAATCACTTGATTATGAATCACTTAATGCTTGCGAACCATGCCTCATGGGCAAGATGACTAAGACTCCATTCTCTGGAACAATGGAATGAGCAATAGACTTATTGGAAATAATACATACTGATGTATGCGGTCCGATGAGTGTTGATGCTCGTGGCGGGTATCATTATTTTCTGACCTTCACAGATTATTTGAGCAGATATGGGTATATCTACTTGATGAAACATAAGTCTGAAACATTTAAAGTTCAAAGAATTTCAGAGTGGAGTGGAAAATCATCGTAACAAGAAAATAAAGTTTCTATGATCTAATCGTGGAGGAGAATATCTGAGTTACGAGTTTGGTCTTCATTTGCAACAATGCGGAAAAGTTTCACAACTCACGCCACCTGGAATACCACAGCGTAATGGTGTGTCCGAACGTCGTAACCGCACTTTATTAGATATGGTGCGATCTATGATGTCTCTTACTAATTTACCGCTATCGTTTTGGGGTTATGCTTTAGAGACGGCTGCATTCACGTTAAATAGGGCACCATCAAAATCCGTTGAGACGACACCTTATGAACTGTGGTTTGGCAAGAAACCTAATTTGTCGTTTCTTAAAGTTTGGGGCTGCGATGCTTATGTGAAAAGCTTCAACCTGATAAGCTCGAACCAAAATCGGAGAAATGTGTCTTCATAGGATACCCAAAGAAAACTGTTGGGTACACCTTCTATCACAGATCCGAAGGCAAGATATTCGTTGATAAGAATGGATCCTTTCTAGAGAAGGAGTTTCTCTTGAAAGAAGTGAGTGGGAGGAAAGTAGAACTTGATGAGGTAATTGTACATACTCCCTTATTGGAAAGTAGTTCATCACAGAAATCAGTTCCAGTGATTCCTACACCAGTAAGTGAGGAAGCTAATGATGATGATCATGAAACTTCTGATCAAGTTACTACCGAACCTCGTAGGTCAACCAGAGTAAAATCTGCACTAGAGTGGTATGGTAATCCTGTTCTGGAGGTCATGTTACTTGACCATGACGAACCTACAAACTATGAGGAAGCGACGATGAGCCTAGTTTCTGCAAAATGGCTTGAGGCCATGAAATCTGAGATGGGATCCATGTATGAGAACAAAGTGTGGACTTTGGTTGACTTGCCCGATGATCGGCAAGCAATAGAGAATAAATGGATCTTCAAGAAGAAGACTGACGTAGATGGTAATATTACTGTCTACAAAGCTTGACTTGTTGCGAAAGGTTTTCGACAAGTTCAAGGAGTTGACTACGATGAGACCTTCTCACCCGTAGCGATGCTTAAGTCCGTCCGAATCATGTTAGCAAGTGCCGCATTTTATGATTATGAAATTTGGAAAATGGATGTCAAAACTGCATTCCTTAATGGATATCTTAAAGAAGAGTTGTATATGACGCAACCGGAAGGTTTTGTCAATCCGAAAGGTGCTAACAAAGTGTGCAAGCTCTAGCGATCAATTTATGGACTGGTGCAAGCCTCTCAGAGTTTGAATATACGCTTTGATAGTGTGATCAAAGCATATGGTTTTATACAGACTTTTGGAGAAGCCTGTATTTACAAGAAAGTGAGTGGGAGCTCTGTAGCATTTCTGATATTATATGTGGATGACATATTGTTAATCGGAAATGATACTGAATTTTTGAATAGCATAAAAGGATACTTGAATAAGAATTTTTCAATGAAAGACCTTGGTGAAGCTGCTTATATATTAGGCATCAAGATCTATATAGATGGATCAAGACGCTTAATCGGACTTTCAAAAAGCACATACCTTGATAAAGATTTGAAGAAGTTCAAAATGGATCAAGCAAAGAAAGGGTTCTTGCCTGTGTTACAAGGTGTGAAGTTGAGTCAGACTCAATGCCTGACCACTACAGAAGATAGAGAGAAAATGAAATTCATTCCCTATGCTTCAGCCATAGGTTCTATCATGTATGCAATGTTGTGTACCAGACCTGATGTGTGCCTTGCTATTAGTTTAGCAGGGAGGTACCAAAGTAATCCAGGAGTGGATCACTGGACAACGGTCAAGAACATCCTGAAATACCTGAAAAGGACTTAGGATATGTTTCTCGTTTATGGAGGTGACAAAGAGCTCGTCGTAAACGGTTTCGTCGATGCAAGCTTTGACACTGATCCGGATGACTCTAAGTCACTTGCCGGGTACGTGTTTTTATTGAATGGTTGAGCTGTCAGTTGGTGCAGTAACAAGCAGAGCGTCGTGGCGGGATCTACATGTGAAGCGGAGTACATAGCTGCTTCGGAAGCAACAATTGAAGGAGTCTGGCTGAATGAGTTCATATCCGATCTAGGTGTCATACCTAGTGCGTCGGGTCCAATGAAAATCTTTTGTGACAATACTGGTGCAATTGCCTTGGCAAAGGAATCCAGATTTCACAAGAGAACCAAGCACATCAAGAGACGCTTTGATTCCATCCGCGATCAAGTCAAGGAGGGAGACATAGAAATTTGCAAGATACATATGGATCTGAATGTTGCAGACCCATTTACTAAGCCTCTCTGACGAGCAAAACATGATCAACACCAAGACTCCATGGGTGTTAGAATCATTACAATTTAATCTAGATTACCGACTCTAGTGCAAGTGGGAGACTGAAGGAAATATGCCCTAGAGGAAATAATAAAGTTGTTATTTATATTTCCTTATATCATGATAAATGTTTATTATTCATGCTAGAATTGTATTAACCGGAAAATTAGTACATGTGTGAATACATAGACAAACAGAGTGTCACTAGTATGCCTCTACTTGACTAGCTTGTTAATCAAAGATGGTTAAGTTTCCTAGCCATAGACATAAGTTGTCATTTGATGAATGGGATCACATCATTAGAGAATGATGTGATTGACTTGACCCATCTGTTAGCTTAGCACTATGATCGTTTAGTTAATTGCTATTGCTTTCTCCATAACTTATACATGTTCCTATGACTATGAGATTATGCAACTCCCGAATACCGGAGGAACACTTAGTGTGCTATCATACGTCACAACGTAACTGGGTGATTATAAAGATGCTCTACAGGTGTCTCTGATGGTGTTTGTTGAGTTGGCATAGATCGAGATTAGGATTTGTCACTCCGATTGTCGGAGAGGTATCTCTGGGCCCTCTCGGTAATGCACATCACTATAAGCCTTGCAAGCAATGTGACTAATGAGTTAGTTGTGGGATGATGCATTACGGAATGATTAAAGAGACTTGCCGGTAACGAGATTGAACTAGGTATTGAGATACCGACGATCGAATCTCGGGCAAGTAACATATCGATGACAAAGCGAACAATGTATGTTGTTATGCTGTTTTGTAACATCCCAAATTTTCAATTTGGAATGTTATACATAGATCATTCATGCATATCATACTTTATTGCATTTTGTTTCTCAATCCTCAAAATCCTAAGCAACTCAAGGACCCTCGGAGAGAGTTGGGGATTTCATTGTTTTCATATTTGAATTTTATCAAATATTGAAATGATGATTTTGATTTTAATTATTTTTCTCTCCGAGAATATTTCATATTAAAATATACGAGAGGAGATAATATGACTTCTCCAAAATAATTGAAATATTGGAGGAAAAATATTAAAATCAAATATTTGATTTTTATTCGGATTTTATTGCTATTTTATTCACATTAGAAAAATTGCACGTTTTTCAAAATTGCATTTTAGGGCCAAGAAAATGTTCATCCTATTCTAAATATTTTATTTAGATGGTGAAAATTTGTTTTATCATTTTTAGATTTTTATTTTATTTTCTAGGATTTATTTAAGTTCCGATGAAATTATTTTAAAAAACTCCAGCGCCCGACTGGGCCGAAGCCCAGCCGAGCCAGGCCGGCCCGCCGCGCCGCCACCGCCTTCCCCCGTGCGCCCGTGCCCGCACCGGACTCCGCCAGAGTCCGGGAGTCCGCCGCCGCTCCGGTTTGCCCTTCCCCAAGCCGACCCCGCCCCCCTTTATATGCCGCCCCGCTCGACCGCCAGCACCCCGTCCCGCCTGCAGCCGCAGCAGCAGCAGTCGTCGCCGCCGCCGCTTACCGCGCCGCCGCCTGCCGCCTGCAGTTGCCGCTTGCCGCGTAGCCGCCCAGCGCTGCCGCCCTCCGCCGACGCCACCCAGCCCCGCCGGATCCGACGAGGTAGCCGCCGCCGCCGGTTTTCTCTAGAAAACCGATCTGGTTTATTTTCTTTTGAAAACCCTAGGATCGTTTTTTTAGAATAGATCGGTTTTTTTGGTTTAGTTTATTTAGCGGACATTCGTCCATATGTTCGTTTTAACGAACGGTTTTCGCTCATTAGTTACAGATAACAAACGTTCGTTCGTTAGCCTGTTCGTCAGTTTTCTTTTTCTTGGGTTTTTCGCGATTATTTTTTATCACGATTTCTAATTCGATTTTTGTTTCAGTTTATCTTTTCGCTCGTTTATTGGAATCAGGCGATTCAAGCGCCTAGATCTTCGTCTCGAAACCCTCTTTCTGTTTAATCAACTTGAACAAGATTTTGGTACTGTGAAATTTGACTTTAGTCTATAT